>NC_134826.1:15448190-15648983 GCF_004210375.1 Tachypleus tridentatus
AAGATTGATGAGGATAGTAGACATGATCCTGATTAAAAGAAAGGATAAAATAAAATCTGTTTAAAGACAAGATTAGATGAGGATAGTGGACATGATTCTGTTTAAAAGAAAGGCTAAAATAAAATCTGTTTGAAGACAAGATTGATGAGATAATGGACATGATCCTGTTTAAAGAAAGGATAAAATAAAATCTGTTTAAAGACAAGATTGATGAGAATAGTGAACATGATTCTGTTTAAAGAAAGGTTAAAAATAAAATCTGTTTGAAGACAAGATTGATGAGGATAGTGGACATGATTCTGTTTAAAGAAAGGATAAAATAAAATCTGTTTGACGACAAGATTGATGAGGATAGTGGACATGATCCTGTTTAAAGAAAGGATAAATAAAATCTGTTTAAAGACAAGATTGATGAGGATAGTGGACATGATTTTGTTTAAAGAAAGGATAAAAATAAAATCTGTTTAAAGACAAGATTGATGAGGATAGTGGACATGATTCTGTTTAAAGAAAGATTAAAAATAAAATCTGTTTGAAGACAAGATTGATGAGGATAGTGGACATGATCCTGTTTAAAGAAAGAGATAAAATAAAATCTGTTTGAAGACAAGATGATGAGATAGTGGACATGATCCTGTTTAAAGAAAGGTTAAAATAAAATCTGTTTGCAGACAAGATTGAGGAGAATAGTGGACATGATCCTGTTTAAAGAAAGGTTAAAATAAAATCTTTGTGAAGACAAGATTGATGAGGATAGTAGACATGATCCTGTTTAAAAGAAAGGTTAAAATAAAATCTGTTTGACGACAAGATTGATGAGGATAGTGGACATGATTCTGTTTAAAGAAAGGTTAAAAAAAAAATCTGTTTAAAGACAAGATTGATGAGGATAGTGGACATGATCCTGTTTAAAGAAAGGTTAAAAATAAAATCTGTTTGAAGACAAGATTAATGAGGATAGTGGACATGATCCTGTTTAAAAGAAGGTTAAAAATAAAATCTATTTGAAGACAAGATTGATGAGGATAGTGGACATGATCCTGTTTAAAGAAAGGAATAAAAATAAAATCTGTTTGAAGACAAGATTTGATGAGGATAGTGGACATGATCCTGTTTAAAAGAAAGGTTAAAAATAAAATCTGTTTGAAGACAAGATTGATGAGGATAGTGGACATGATCCTGTTTAAAGAAAGGTTAAAATAAAATCTGTTTGCGATAGATTGATGAGGATAGACGTTCCTGTTTATTAAATAAATCTATGTGAAGACAAGATGATTGAGGATAGTAGACATGATCCTGTTTAAAGAAAGTTAAAAAATAAAATCTGTTTGAAGACAAGATTGATGGATAGGACATAGATGATCCTGTTTAAAGAAAGGGATAGTGGACATAAAATAAAATCTGTTTGAAGACAAGATTGATGAGGATAGTGGACATGATCCTGTTTAAAGAAAGGATAAAATAAAATCTGTTTGAAGACAAGATTGATGAGGATAATAGACATGATCCTGTTTAAAGAAAGGTTAAAAATAAAATCTGTTTGCAGACAGAGACAAATAGATTGATGAGGATAGTGGAGACATGATCCTGTTTAAAGAAAGGTTAAAATAAAATCTGTTTGACGACAAGATTGATGAGGGATAGTGGACATGATTCTGTTTAAAGAAAGGTTAAAATAAAATCTGTTTGAAGACAAGATTGATGAGGGATAGTGGACATGATCTTGTTTAAAGAAAGGTTAAAAAATAAAATCTGTTTGAAGACAAGATTGATGAGGATAGTGGACATGATCCTATTTAAAGAAAGGATAAAATAAAATCTGTTTGAAGACAAGATTGATGAGGGATAGTGGACATGATTCTGTTTAAAAGAAAGGATAAAAATAAAATCTGTTTGAAGACAAGATTAGTATGAGGATAGTGGACATGATCCTGTTTAAAAGAAAGGATAAAATAAAATCTGTTTGAAGACAAGATTGATGAGGATAGTAGACATGATCCTGTTTAAAGAAAGGATAAAAATAAAATCTGTTTGAAGACAAGATTGATGAGGGATAGTGGACATGATCCTGTTTAAAGAAAGGTTAAAATAAAATCTGTTTAAAGACAAGATTGATGAGGATAGTGGACATGATCCTGTTTAAAGAAAGGTTAAAAATAAAATCTGACAAGATTGATGAGGATAGTGGACATAAAAATAAAATCTGTTTAAAGACAAGATTGATGAGGATAGTGGACATGATCCTGTTTAAAGAAAGGTTAAAAATAAAATCTGTTTGAAGACAAGATTGATGAGGATAGTGGACATGATCCTGTTTAAAGAAAGGTTAAAAATAAAATCTGTTTGAAGACAAGATTGATGAGGATAGTGGGCATGATCCTATTTAAAGAAAGGTTAAAAATAAAATCTGTTTGAAGACAAGATTGATGAGGATAGTGGACATGATTCTGTTTAAAGAAAGGATAAAAATAAAATCTGTTTGAAGACAAGATTGATGAGGATAGTGGACATGATTTTGTTTAAAGAAAGGATAAAAATAAAATCTGTTTAAAGACAAGATTGATGAGGATAGTGGACATGATTCTGTTTAAAGAAAGGTTAAAGATAAAATCTATGTGAAGACAAGATTGATGAGGATAATGGACATGATCTTGTTTAAAGAAAGGTTAAAAATAAAATCTGTTTGAAGACAAGATTGATGAGGATAGTGGACATGATCCTGTTTAAAGAAAGGATAAAAATAAAATCTGTTTAAAGACAAGATTGATGAGGATAGTGGACATGATTCTGTTTAAAGAAAGGTTAAAAAGATTGATGAGGATAAAATCTGTTTGAAGACAAGATTGATGAGGATAGTGGACATGATCTGTTTAAAGAAAGGTTAAAAATAAAATCTGTTTGAAGACAAGATTGATGAGGATAGTGGACATGATTCTGTTTAAAGAAAGGATAAAAATAAAATCTGTTTGAAGACAAGATTGATGAGGATAGTGGACATGATCCTGTTTAAAGAAAGGATAAAAATAAAATCTGTTTAAAGACAAGATTGATGAGGATAGTGGACATGATTCTGTTTAAAGAAAGGATAAAAATAAAATCTGTTTGAAGACAAGATTGATGAGGATAGTGGACATGATCCTGTTTAAAGAAAGGATAAAAATAAAATCTGTTTAAAGACAAGATTGATGAGGATAGTGGACATGATCCTGTTTAAAGAAAGGATAAAATAAAATCTGTTTGAAGACAAGATTGATGAGGATAGTGGACATGATCCTGTTTAAAGAAAGGATAAAAATAAAATCTGTTTGAAGACAAGATTGATGAGGATAGTGGACATGATCCTGTTTAAAGAAAGGTTAAAATAAAATCTGTTTGAAGACAAGATTGATGAGGATAGTGGACATGATCCTGTTTAAAAGAAAGGATAAAATAAAATCTGTTTGAAGACAAGATTGATGAGGATAGTGGACATGATCCTGTTTAAAGAAAGGATAAAAATAAAATCTGTTTGAAGACAAGATTGATGAGGATAGTGGACATGATCCTGTTTAAAGAAAGGTTAAAATAAAATCTGTTTGAAGACAAGATTGATGAGGATAGTGGACATGATCCTGTTTAAAGAAAGGATAAAAATAAAATCTGTTTAAAGACAAGATTGATGAGGATAGTGGACATGATCCTGTTTAAAGAAAGGTTAAAAATAAAATCTGTTTGAAGACAAGATTGATGAGGATAGTGGACATGATCCTGTTTAAAGAAAGGATAAAAATAAAATCTGTTTGAAGACAAGATTGATGAGGATAGTGGACATGATCTGTTTAAAGAAAGGATAAAAATAAAATCTGTTTGAAGACAAGATTGATGAGGATAGTGGACATGATCCTGTTTAAAGAAAGGTTAAAAATAAAATCTGTTTGAAGACAAGATTGATGAGGATAGTGGACATGATCCTGTTTAAAGAAAGGTTAAAAATAAAATCTGTTTGAAGACAAGATTGATGAGGATAGTGGACATGATCCTGTTTAAAGAAAGGTTAAAATAAAATCTGTTTAAAGACAAGATTGATGAGGATAGTGGACATGATCCTGTTTAAAGAAAGGTTAAAAAATAAAATCTGTTTGAAGACAAGATTGATGAGGATAGTGGACATGATCCTGTTTAAAGAAAGGATAAAAATAAAATCTGTTTGAAGACAAGATTGATGAGGATAGTGGACATGATCCTGTTTAAAGAAAGGTTAAAATAAAATCTGTTTGAAGACAAGATTGATGAGGATAGTGGACATGATCCTGTTTAAAGAAAGGATAAAATAAAATCTGTTTGAAGACAAGATTGATGAGGATAGTGGACATGATTCTGTTTAAAGAAAGGTTAAAAATAAAATCTGTTTGAAGACAAGATTGATGAGGATAGTGGACATGATCCTGTTTAAAGAAAGGATAAAAATAAAATCTGTTTAAAGACAAGATTGATGAGGATAGTGGACATGATCCTGTTTAAAAGAAAAGGATAAAAAATAAAATCTGTTTAAAGACAAGATTGATGAGGATAGTGGACATGATCCTGTTTAAAAAGAAAGGTTAAAAATAAAATCTGTTTGACGACAAGATTGATGAGGATAGTGGACATGATCCTGTTTAAAGAAAGGTTAAAAATAAAATCTATGTGAAGACAAGATTGATGAGGATAGTAGACATGATCCTGTTTAAAGAAAGGTTAAAAATAAAATCTGTTTGAAGACAAGATTGATGAGGATAGTGGACATGATCCTGTTTAAAGAAAGGATAAAAATAAAATCTGTTTGAAGACAAGATTGATGAGGATAGTGGACATGATCCTGTTTAAAGAAAGGATAAAAATAAAATCTGTTTGAAGACAAGATTGATGAGGATAGTGGACATGATCCTGTTTAAAGAAAGGATAAAATAAAATCTGTTTGAAGACAAGATTGATGAGGATAGTGGACATGATCCTGTTTAAAGAAAGGTTAAAAATAAAATCTGTTTAAAGACAAGATTGATGAGGATAGTGGACATGATCCTGTTTAAAAGAGGATAAAAATAAAATCTGTTTGAAGACAAGATTGATGAGGATAGTAGACATGATCCTGTTTAAAGAAAGGTTAAAAATAAAATCTGTTTGAAGACAAGATTGATGAGGATAGTGGACATGATCCTGTTTAAAGAAAGGTTAAGAATAAAATCTGTTTGAAGACAAGATTGATGAGGATAATGGACATGATCCTGTTTAAAGAAAGGTTAAAAATAAAATCTGTTTGAAGACAAGATTGATGAGGATAGTGGACATGATCCTGTTTAAAGAAAGGATAAAATAAAATCTGTTTGAAGACAAGATTGATGAGGATAGTGGACATGATCCTGTTTAAAGAAAGGATAAAAATAAAATCTGTTTAAAGACAAGATTGATGAGGATAGTGGACATGATCCTGTTTAAAGAAAGGTTAAAATAAAATCTGTTTGAAGACAAGATTGATGAGGATAGTGGACATGATCCTGTTTAAAGAAAGGATAAAAATAAAATCTGTTTAAAGACAAGATTGATGAGGATAGTGGACATGATCCTGTTTAAAGAAAGGTTAAAATAAAATCTGTTTGAAGACAAGATTGATGAGGATAGTGGACATGATTCTGTTTAAAGAAAGGTTAAAATAAAATCTGTTTGAAGAACAAGATTGATGAGGATATAGATCCTGATCCTAAGACAAGATTGATGAGGATAGTGGACATGATCCTGTTTAAAGAAAGGATAAAAATAAAATCTGTTTGAAGACAAGATTGATGAGGATAGTGGACATGATCCTGTTTAAAGGGTAAAAATAAAATCTGTTTGAAGACAAGATTGATGAGGATAGTGGACATGATCCTGTTTAAAGAAAGGATTAAAATAAAATCTGTTTGAAGACAAGATTGATGAGGATAGTGGACATGATCCTGTTTAAAGAAAGGTTAAAAATAAAATCTGTTTGAAGACAAGATTGATGAGGATAGTGGACATGATCCTGTTTAAAGAAAGGATAAAATAAAATCTGTTTGAAGACAAGATTGATGAGGATAGTGGACATGATCCTGTTTAAAGAAAGGATAAAAATAAAATCTGTTTGAAGACAAGATTGATGAGGATAGTGGACATGATCCTGTTTAAAGAAAGGATTAAAATAAAATCTGTTTAAAGACAAGATTGATGAGGATAGTGGACATGATCCTGTTTAAAGAAAGGATAAAAATAAAATCTGTTTGAAGACAAGATTGATGAGGATAGTGGACATGATCCTGTTTAAAGAAAGGTTAAAAATAAAATCTGTTTGAAGACAAGATTGATGAGGATAGTGGACATGATCCTGTTTAAAGAAAGGTTAAAAATAAAATCTGTTTGAAGACAAGATTGATGAGGATAGTGGACATGATCCTGTTTAAAGAAAGGTTAAAAATAAAATCTGTTTGAAGACAAGATTGATGAGGATAGTGGACATGATCCTGTTTAAAGAAAGGTTAAAAATAAAATCTGTTTGAAGACAAGATTGATGAGGATAGTGGACATGATCCTGTTTAAAGAAAGGATAAAAATAAAATCTGTTTGAAGACAAGATTGATGAGGATAGTGGACATGATCCTGTTTAAAGAAAGGTTAAAAATAAAATCTGTTTGAAGACAAGATTGATGAGGATAGTGGACATGATCCTGTTTAAAGAAAGGATAAAAATAAAATCTGTTTGAAGACAAGATT
This sequence comes from Tachypleus tridentatus, assembly GCF_004210375.1. NCBI lineage: Eukaryota > Metazoa > Arthropoda > Merostomata > Xiphosura > Limulidae > Tachypleus > Tachypleus tridentatus. The sequence continues at coordinate 15,454,935 of NC_134826.1, forward strand.
GATGAGGATTGATGAGGATAGTGGACATGATCCTGTTTAAAGAAAGGATAAAAATAAAATCTGTTTGAAGACAAGATTGATGAGGATAGTGGACATGATCCTGTTTAAAGAAAGGTTAAAAATAAAATCTGTTTGAAGACAAGATTGATGAGGATAGTGGACATGATCCTGTTTAAAGAAAGGTTAAAAATAAAATCTGTTTGAAGACAAGATTGATGAGGATAGTGGACATGATCCTGTTTAAAGAAAGGTTAAAAATAAAATCTGTTTGAAGACAAGATTGATGAGGATAGTGGACATGATCCTGTTTAAAGAAAGGTTAAAAATAAAATCTGTTTGAAGACAAGATTGATGAGGATAGTGGACATGATCCTGTTTAAAGAAAGGATTAAAAATAAAATCTGTTTGAAGACAAGATTGATGAGGATAGTGGACATGATCCTGTTTAAAGAAAGGATAAAAATAAAATCTGTTTGAAGACAAGATTGATGAGGATAGTGGACATGATCCTGTTTAAAGAAAGGATAAAAATAAAATCTGTTTGAAGACAAGATTGATGAGGATAGTGGACATGATCCTGTTTAAAGAAAGGATAAAAATAAAATCTGTTTGAAGACAAGATTGATGAGGATAGTGGACATGATCCTGTTTAAAGAAAGGATAAAAATAAAATCTGTTTGAAAGACAAGATTGATGAGGATAGTGGACATGATCCTGTTTAAAGAAAGGTTAAAAAATAAAATCTGTTTGAAGACAAGATTGATGAGGATAGTGGACATGATCCTGTTTAAAGAAAGGTTAAAAATAAAATCTGTTTGAAGACAAGATTGATGAGGATAGTGGACATGATCCTGTTTAAAGAAAGGTTAAAAATAAAATCTGTTTGAAGACAAGATTGATGAGGATAGTGGACATGATCCTGTTTAAAGAAAGGTTAAAAATAAAATCTGTTTGAAGACAAGATTGATGAGGATAGTGGACATGATCCTGTTTAAAGAAAGGATAAAAATAAAATCTGTTTGAAGACAAGATTGATGAGGATAGTGGACATGATCCTGTTTAAAGAAAGGATAAAAATAAAATCTGTTTGAAGACAAGATTGATGAGGATAGTGGACATGATCCTGTTTAAAGAAAGGATAAAAATAAAATCTGTTTGAAGACAAGATTGATGAGGATAGTGGACATGATCCTGTTTAAAGAAAGGATAAAATAAAATCTGTTTGAAGACAAGATTGATGAGGATAGTGGACATGATCCTGTTTAAAGAAAGGATAAAAATAAAATCTGTTTGAAGACAAGATTGATGAGGATAGTGGACATGATCCTGTTTAAAGAAAGGTTAAAAATAAAATCTGTTTGAAGACAAGATTGATGAGGATAGTGGACATGATCCTGTTTAAAGAAAGGTTAAAAATAAAATCTGTTTAAAGAAAGGATAGTGGACATGATCCTGTTTAAAGAAAGGTTAAAAATAAAATCTGTTTGAAGACAAGATTGATGAGGATAGTGGACATGATCCTGTTTAAAGAAAGGTTAAAAATAAAATCTGTTTGAAGACAAGATTGATGAGGATAGTGGACATGATCCTGTTTAAAGAAAGGATAAAAATAAAATCTGTTTGAAGACAAGATTGATGAGGATAGTGGACATGATTCCTGTTTAAAGAAAGGATAAAAATAAAATCTGTTTGAAGACAAGATTGATGAGGATAGTGGACATGATCCTGTTTAAAGAAAGGATAAAAATAAAATCTGTTTGAAGACAAGATTGATGAGGATAGTGGACATGATCCTGTTTAAAGAAAGGATAAAAATAAAATCTGTTTGAAGACAAGATTGATGAGGATAGTGGACATGATCCTGTTTAAAGAAAGGATAAAAATAAAATCTGTTTGAAGACAAGATTGATGAGGATAGTGGACATGATCCTGTTTAAAGAAAGGATAAAAATAAAATCTGTTTGAAGACAAGATTGATGAGGATAGTGGACATGATCCTGTTTAAAGAAAGGTTAAAATAAAATCTGTTTAAAGACAAGATTGATGAGGATAGTGGACATGATCCTGTTTAAAGAAAGGTTAAAAATAAAATCTGTTTGAAGACAAGATTGATGAGGATAGTGGACATGATCCTGTTTAAAGAAAGGATAAAAATAAAATCTGTTTGAAGACAAGATTGATGAGGATAGTGGACATGATCCTGTTTAAAGAAAGGATAAAAATAAAATCTGTTTAAAGACAAGATTGATGAGGATAGTGGACATGATCCTGTTTAAAGAAAGGATAAAAAATAAAATCTGTTTGAAGACAAGATTGATGAGGATAGTGGACATGATCCTGTTTAAAGAAAGGATTGAAAACATAAAATCTGTTTGAAGACAAGATTGATGAGGATAGTGGACATGATCCTGTTTAAAGAAAGGTTAAAAATAAAATCTGTTTAAGACAAGATTGATGAGGATAGTGGACATGATCCTGTTTAAAGAAAGGTTAAAAATAAAATCTGTTTGAAGACAAGATTGATGAGGATAGTGGACATGATCCTGTTTAAAGAAAGGATAAAAATAAAATCTGTTTGAAGACAAGATTGATGAGGATAGTGGACATGATCCTGTTTAAAGAAAGGTTAAAAATAAAATCTGTTTGAAGACAAGATTGATGAGGATAGTGGACATGACTGTTTGAAGATTGATGAGGATAGTGGACATGATCCTGTTTAAAGAAAGGTTAAAAATAAAATCTGTTTGAAGACAAGATTGATGAGGATAGTGGACATGATCCTGTTTAAAGAAAGGTTAAAAATAAAATCTGTTTGAAGACAAGATTGATGAGGATAGTGGACATGATCCTGTTTAAAGAAAGGATAAAAATAAAATCTGTTTGAAGACAAGATTGATGAGGATAGTGGACATGATCCTGTTTAAAGAAAGGATAAAAATAAAATCTGTTTGAAGACAAGATTGATGAGGATAGTGGACATGATCCTGTTTAAAGAAAGGATAAAAATAAAATCTGTTTGAAGACAAGATTGATGAGGATAGTGGACATGATCCTGTTTAAAGAAAGGTTAAAAATAAAATCTGTTTGAAGACAAGATTGATGAGGATAGTGGACATGATCCTGTTTAAAGAAAGGATAAAAATAAAATCTGTTTGAAGACAAGATTGATGAGGATAGTGGACATGATCCTGTTTAAAGAAAGGATAAAATAAAATCTGTTTGAAGACAAGATTGATGAGGATAGTGGACATGATCCTGTTTAAAGAAAGGATAAAAATAAAATCTGTTTGAAGACAAGATTGATGAGGATAGTGGACATGATCCTGTTTAAAGAAAGGTTAAAAATAAAATCTGTTTGAAGACAAGATTGATGAGGATAGTGGACATGATCCTGTTTAAAGAAAGGATAAAAATAAAATCTGTTTGAAGACAAGATTGATGAGGATAGTGGACATGATCCTGTTTAAAGAAAGGTTAAAAATAAAATCTGTTTGAAGACAAGATTGATGAGGATAGTGGACATGATCCTGTTTAAAGAAAGGATAAAAATAAAATCTGTTTGAAACAAGATTGATGAGGATAGTGGACATGATTTGTTTAAAGAAAGGTTAAAAATAAAATCTGTTTGAAGACAAGATTGATGAGGATAGTGGACATGATCCTGTTTAAAGAAAGGTTAAAAATAAAATCTGTTTGAAGACAAGATTGATGAGGATAGTGGACATGATCCTGTTTAAAGAAAGGATAAAAATAAAATCTGTTTGAAGACAAGATTGATGAGGATAGTGGACATGATCCTGTTTAAAGAAAGGTTAAAAATAAAATCTGTTTGAAGACAAGATTGATGAGGATAGTGGACATGATCCTGTTTAAAGAAAGGTTAAAAATAAAATCTGTTTGAAGACAAGATTGATGAGGATAGTGGACATGATCCTGTTTAAAGAAAGGATAAAAATAAAATCTGTTTGAAGACAAGATTGATGAGGATAGTGGACATGATCCTGTTTAAAGAAAGGATAAAAATAAAATCTGTTTGAAGACAAGATTGATGAGGATAGTGGACATGATCCTGTTTAAAGAAAGGATAAAAATAAAATCTGTTTGAAGACAAGATTGATGAGGATAGTGGACATGATCCTGTTTAAAGAAAGGATAAAAATAAAATCTGTTTGAAGACAAGATTGATGAGGATAGTGGACATGATCCTGTTTAAAGAAAGGATAAAAATAAAATCTGTTTGAAGACAAGATTGATGAGGATAGTGGACATGATCCTGTTTAAAGAAAGGATAAAAATAAAATCTGTTTGAAGACAAGATTGATGAGGATAGTGGACATGATCCTGTTTAAAGAAAGGATAAAAATAAAATCTGTTTAAAGACAAGATTGATGAGGATAGTGGACATGATCCTGTTTAAAGAAAGGTTAAAAATAAAATCTGTTTGAAGACAAGATTGATGAGGATAGTGGACATGATCCTGTTTAAAGAAAGGATAAAAATAAAATCTGTTTGAAGACAAGATTGATGAGGATAGTGGACATGATCCTGTTTAAAGAAAGGTTAAAAATAAAATCTGTTTGAAGACAAGATTGATGAGGATAGTGGACATGATCCTGTTTAAAGAAAGGTTAAAAATAAAATCTGTTTGAAGACAAGATTGATGAGGATAGTGGACATGATCCTGTTTAAAGAAAGGATAAAAATAAAATCTGTTTGAAGACAAGATTGATGAGGATAGTGGACATGATCCTGTTTAAAGAAAGGATAAAAATAAAATCTGTTTAAAGACAAGATTGATGAGGATAGTGGACATGATCCTGTTTAAAGAAAGGATAAAAATAAAATCTGTTTGAAGACAAGATTGATGAGGATAGTGGACATGATCCTGTTTAAAGAAAGGTTAAAAATAAAATCTGTTTGAAGACAAGATTGATGAGGATAGTGGACATGATCCTGTTTAAAGAAAGGATAAAAATAAAATCTGTTTGAAAGACAAGATTGATGAGGATAGTGGACATGATCCTGTTTAAAGAAAGGATAAAAATAAAATCTGTTTGAAGACAAGATTGATGAGGATAGTGGACATGATCCTGTTTAAAGAAAGGAAGACAAGATAAAATAAAATCTGTTTGAAGACAAGATTGATGAGGATAGTGGACATGATCCTGTTTAAAGAAAGGATAAAAATAAAATCTGTTTGAAGACAAGATTGATGAGGATAGTGGACATGATCCTGTTTAAAGAAAGGTTAAAAAATAAAATCTGTTTGAAGACAAGATTGATGAGGATAGTGGACATGATCCTGTTTAAAGAAAGGATAAAAATAAAATCTGTTTGAAGACAAGATTGATGAGGATAGTGGACATGATCCTGTTTAAAGAAAGGATAAAAATAAAATCTGTTTGAAGACAAGATTGATGAGGATAGTGGACATGATCCTGTTTAAAGAAAGGATAAAATAAAATCTGTTTGAAGACAAGATTGATGAGGATAGTGGACATGATCCTGTTTAAAGAAAGGATAAAAAAGAAAGGATAAAATCTGTTTGAAGACAAGATTGATGAGGATAGTGGACATGATCCTGTTTAAAGAAAGGATAAAAATAAAATCTGTTTGAAGACAAGATTGATGAGGATAGTGGACATGATCCTGTTTAAAGAAAGGATAAAAATAAAATCTGTTTGAAGACAAGATTTAGAAGACAAGATTGATGAGGATAGTGGACATGATCCTGTTTAAAGAAAGGATAAAAATAAAATCTGTTTGAAGACAAGATTGATGAGGATAGTGGACATGATCCTGTTTAAAGAAAGGAAAATCTGTTTAAAAATAAAATCTGTTTGAAGACAAGATTGATGAGGATAGTGGACATGATCCTGTTTAAAGAAAGGTTAAAAATAAAATCTGTTTGAAGACAAGATTGATGAGGATAGTGGACATGATCCTGTTTAAAGAAAGGTTAAAAATAAAATCTGTTTGAAGACAAGATTGATGAGGATAGTGGACATGATCCTGTTTAAAGAAAGGATAAAAATAAAATCTGTTTGAAGACAAGATTGATGAGGATAGTGGACATGATCCTGTTTAAAGAAAGGTTAAAAATAAAATCTGTTTGAAGACAAGATTGATGAGGATAGTGGACATGATCCTGTTTAAAGAAAGGATAAAAATAAAATCTGTTTGAAGACAAGATTGATGAGGATAGTGGACATGATCCTGTTTAAAGAAAGGATAAAAATAAAATCTGTTTGAAGACAAGATTGATGAGGATAGTGGACATGATCCTGTTTAAAGAAAGGTTAAAAATAAAATCTGTTTGAAGACAAGATTGATGAGGATAGTGGACATGATCCTGTTTAAAGAAAGGTTAAAAATAAAATCTGTTTGAAGACAAGATTGATGAGGATAGTGGACATGATCCTGTTTAAAGAAAGGTTAAAAATAAAATCTGTTTGAAGACAAGATTGATGAGGATAGTGGACATGATCCTGTTTAAAGAAAGGATAAAAATAAAATCTGTTTGAAGACAAGATTGATGAGGATAGTGGACATGATCCTGTTTAAAGAAAGGATAAAAATAAAATCTGTTTTTAAAGAAAGACAAGATTGATGAGGATAGTGGACATGATCCTGTTTAAAGAAAGGATAAAAATAAAATCTGTTTGAAGACAAGATTGATGAGGATAGTGGACATGATCCTGTTTAAAGAAAGGATAAAAATAAAATCTGTTTGAAGACAAGATTGATGAGGATAGTGGACATGATCCTGTTTAAAGAAAGGATAAAAATAAAATCTGTTTGAAGACAAGATTGATGAGGACATGATCCTGTTTAAAGGACATGATAAAATCTGTTTAAAGAAAGATTGATGAGGATAGTAAAAATGATCCTGTTTAAAGAAAGGATAAAATCTGTTTGAAGACAAGATTGATGAGGATAGTGGACATGATCCTGTTTAAAGAAAGGTTAAAAATAAAATCTGTTTGAAGACAAGATTGATGAGGATAGTGGACATGATCCTGTTTAAAGAAAGGTTAAAAATAAAATCTGTTTGAAGACAAGATTGATGAGGATAGTGGACATGATCCTGTTTAAAGAAAGGATAAAAATAAAATCTGTTTGAAGACAAGATTGATGAGGATAGTGGACATGATCCTGTTTAAAGAAAGGATAAAAATAAAATCTGTTTGAAGACAAGATTGATGAGGATAGTGGACATGATCCTGTTTAAAGAAAGGATAAAAATAAAATCTGTTTGAAGACAAGATTGATGAGGATAGTGGACATGATCCTGTTTAAAGAAAGGATAAAAATAAAATCTGTTTGAAAGACAAGATTGATGAGGATAGTGGACATGATCTGTGTTTAAAGAAAGGGACATGATAAAAAAGGATAAAAAATCTGTTTGAAGACAAGATTGATGAGGATAGTGGACATGATCCTGTTTAAAGAAAGGATAAAAATAAAATCTGTTTGAAGACAAGATTGATGAGGATAGTGGACATGATCCTGTTTAAAGAAAGGATAAAAATAAAATCTGTTTGAAGACAAGATTGATGAGGATAGTGGACATGATCCTGTTTAAAGAAAGGATAAAAATAAAATCTGTTTGAAGACAAGATTGATGAGGATAGTGGACATGATCCTGTTTAAAGAAAGGTTAAAAATAAAATCTGTTTGAAGACAAGATTGATGAGGATAGTGGACATGATCCTGTTTAAAGAAAGGATAAAAATAAAATCTGTTTGAAGACAAGATTGATGAGGATAGTGGACATGATCCTGTTTAAAGAAAGGATAAAAATAAAATCTGTTTGAAGACAAGATTGAAATAGTCATGTTTTTAAAGAAAGGATAAAAATAAAATCTGTTTGAAGACAAGATTGATGAGGATAGTGGACATGATCCTGTTTAAAGAAAGGATAAAAAATAAAATCTGTTTGAAGACAAGATTGATGAGGATAGTGGACATGATCCTGTTTAAAGAAAGGTTAAAAATAAAATCTGTTTGAAGACAAGATTGATGAGGATAGTGGACATGATCCTGTTTAAAGAAAGGTTAAAAATAAAATCTGTTTGAAGACAAGATTGATGAGGATAGTGGACATGATCCTGTTTAAAGAAAGGAAGACAAGATTGAAAATAAAATCTGTTTGAAAGACAAGATTGATGAGGATAGTGGACATGATCCTGTTTAAAGAAAGGTTAAAAATAAAATCTGTTTGAAGACAAGATTGATGAGGATAGTGGACATGATCCTGTTTAAAGAAAGGATAAAAATAAAATCTGTTTGAAGACAAGATTGATGAGGATAGTGGACATGATCCTGTTTAAAGAAAGGTTAAAAATAAAATCTGTTTGAAGACAAGATTGATGAGGATAGTGGACATGATCCTGTTTAAAGAAAGGAGGATAAAAAATAAAATCTGTTTGAAGACAAGATTGATGAGGATAGTGGACATGATCCTGTTTAAAGAAAGGATAAAAATAAAATCTGTTTGAAGACAAGATTGATGAGGATAGTGGACATGATCCTGTTTAAAGAAAGGTTAAAAATAAAATCTGTTTGAAGACAAGATTGATGAGGATAGTGGACATGATCCTGTTTAAAGAAAGGATAAAAATAAAATCTGTTTGAAGACAAGATTGATGAGGATAGTGGACATGATCCTGTTTAAAGAAAGGTTAAAAATAAAATCTGTTTGAAGACAAGATTGATGAGGATAGTGGACATGATCCTGTTTAAAGAAAGGTTAAAAATAAAATCTGTTTGATAAAATCTGTTTGAAAGACAAGATTGATGAGGATAGTGGACATGATCCTGTTTAAAGAAAGGTTAAAAATAAAATCTGTTTGAAGACAAGATTGATGAGGATAGTGGACATGATCCTGTTTAAAGAAAGGTAAAAATAAAATCTGTTTGATAAAAATAAAATCTGTTTGAAGACAAGATTGATGAGGATAGTGGACATGATCCTGTTTAAAGAAAGGATAAAAATAAAATCTGTTTGAAGACAAGATTGATGAGGATAGTGGACATGATCCTGTTTAAAGAAAGGATAAAAATAAAATCTGTTTGAAGACAAGATTGATGAGGATAGTGGACATGATCCTGTTTAAAGAAAGGATAAAAAATAAAATCTGTTTGAAGACAAGATTGATGAGGATAGTGGACATGATCCTGTTTAAAGAAAGGATAAAAATAAAATCTGTTTGAAGACAAGATTGATGAGGATAGTGGACATGATCCTGTTTAAAGAAAGGATAAAAATAAAATCTGTTTAAAGACAAGATTGATGAGGATAGTGGACATGATCCTGTTTAAAGAAAGGTTAAAAATAAAATCTGTTTGAAGACAAGATTGATGAGGATAGTGGACATGATCCTGTTTAAAGAAAGGTTAAAAATAAAATCTGTTTGAAGACAAGATTGATGAGGATAGTGGACATGATCCTGTTTAAAGAAAGGTTAAAAATAAAATCTGTTTGAAGACAAGATTGATGAGGATAGTGGACATGATCCTGTTTAAAGAAAGGATAAAAATAAAATCTGTTTGAAGACAAGATTGATGAGGATAGTGGACATGATCCTGTTTAAAGAAAGGATAAAAATAAAATCTGTTTGAAGACAAGATTGATGAGGATAGTGGACATGATCCTGTTTAAAGAAAGGTTAAAAATAAAATCTGTTTGAAGACAAGATTGATGAGGATAGTGGACATGATCCTGTTTAAAGAAAGGATAAAAATAAAATCTGTTTGAAGACAAGATTGATGAGGATAGTGGACATGATCCTGTTTAAAGAAAGGTTAAAAATAAAATCTGTTTGAAGACAAGATTGATGAGGATAGTGGACATGATCCTGTTTAAAGAAAGGATAAAAATAAAATCTGTTTGAAGACAAGATTGATGAGGATAGTGGACATGATCCTGTTTAAAGAAAGGATAAAAATAAAATCTGTTTGAAGACAAGATTGATGAGGATAGTGGACATGATCCTGTTTAAAGAAAGGATAAAAATAAAATCTGTTTGAAGACAAGATTGATGAGGATAGTGGACATGATCCTGTTTAAAGAAAGGATAAAAATAAAATCTGTTTGAAGACAAGATTGATGAGGATAGTGGACATGATCCTGTTTAAAGAAAGGATAAAAATAAAATCTGTTTGAAGACAAGATTGATGAGGATAGTGGACATGATCCTGTTTAAAGAAAGGTTAAAAATAAAATCTGTTTGAAGACAAGATTGATGAGGATAGTGGACATGATCCTGTTTAAAGAAAGGATAAAAATAAAATCTGTTTGAAGACAAGATTGATGAGGATAGTGGACATGATCCTGTTTAAAGAAAGGATAAAAATAAAATCTGTTTGAAGACAAGATTGATGAGGATAGTGGACATGATCCTGTTTAAAGAAAGGATAAAAATAAAATCTGTTTGAAGACAAGATTGATGAGGATAGTGGACATGATCCTGTTTAAAGAAAGGATAAAAATAAAATCTGTTTGAAGACAAGATTGATGAGGATAGTGGACATGATCCTGTTTAAAGAAAGAAAGGATTGATGAAAATGATCCTGTTTAAAGAAAGGTTAAAATCTGTTTGAAGACAAGATTGATGAGGATAGTGGACATGATCCTGTTTAAAGAAAGGATAAAAATAAAAATAAAATCTGATTTGAATAGTGGACATGATCCTGTTTAAAGAAAGGATAAAAATAAAATCTGTTTGAAGACAAGATTGATGAGGATAGTGGACATGATCCTGTTTAAAGAAAGGTTAAAAATAAAATCTGTTTGAAGACAAGATTGATGAGGATAGTGGACATGATCCTGTTTAAAGAAAGGTTAAAAAAGACAAGATAAAATCTGTTTGAAGACAAGATTGATGAGGATAGTGGACATGATCCTGTTTAAAGAAAGGATAAAAATAAAATCTGTTTGAAGACAAGATTGATGAGGATAGTGGACATGATCCTGTTTAAAGAAAGGACAAGATTGATGAGGATAGTACAAAAAGAAAGGATAAAATCTGTTTGAAGACAAGATTGATGAGGATAGTGGACATGATCCTGTTTAAAGAAAGGATAAAAATAAAATCTGTTTGAAGACAAGATTGATGAGGATAGTGGACATGATCCTGTTTAAAGAAAGGTTAAAAATAAAATCTGTTTGAAGACAAGATTGATGAGGATAGTGGACATGATCCTGTTTAAAGAAAGGTTAAAAATAAAATCTGTTTGAAGACAAGATTGATGAGGATAGTGGACATGATCCTGTTTAAAGAAAGGATAAAAATAAAATCTGTTTGAAGACAAGATTGATGAGGATAGTGGACATGATCCTGTTTAAAGAAAGGATAAAAATAAAATCTGTTTGAAGACAAGATTGATGAGGATAGTGGACATGATCCTGTTTAAAGAAAGGTTAAAAATAAAATCTGTTTGAAGACAAGATTGATGAGGATAGTGGACATGATCCTGTTTAAAGAAAGGATAAAAATAAAATCTGTTTGAAGACAAGATTGATGAGGATAGTGGACATGATCCTGTTTAAAGAAAGGTTAAAAATAAAATCTGTTTGAAGACAAGATTGATGAGGATAGTGGACATGATCCTGTTTAAAGAAAGGATAAAAATAAAATCTGTTTGAAGACAAGATTGATGAGGATAGTGGACATGATCCTGTTTAAAGAAAGGTTAAAATCTGTTTGAAGACAAGATAAAATCTGTTTGAAGACAAGATTGATGAGGATAGTGGACATGATCCTGTTTAAAGAAAGGTTAAAAATAAAATCTGTTTGAAGACAAGATTGATGAGGATAGTTTGGACATGATCCTGTTTAAAGAAAGGTTAAAAATAAAATCTGTTTGAAGACAAGATTGATGAGGATAGTGGACATGATCCTGTTTAAAGAAAGGTTAAAAATAAAATCTGTTTGAAGACAAGATTGATGAGGATAGTGGACATGATCCTGTTTAAAGAAAGGTTAAAAATAAAATCTGTTTGAAGACAAGATTGATGAGGATAGTGGACATGATCCTGTTTAAAGAAAGGATAAAAAATAAAATCTGTTTGAAGACAAGATTGATGAGGATAGTGGACATGATCCTGTTTAAAGAAAGGATAAAATAAAATCTGTTTGAAGACAAGATTGATGAGGATAGTGGACATGATCCTGTTTAAAGAAAGGATAAAAATAAAATCTGTTTGAAGACAAGATTGATGAGGATAGTGGACATGATCCTGTTTAAAGAAAGGATAAAAATAAAATCTGTTTGAAGACAAGATTGATGAGGATAGTGGACATGATCCTGTTTAAAGAAAGGTTAAAAAATAAAATCTGTTTGAAGACAAGATTGATGAGGATAGTGGACATGATCCTGTTTAAAGAAAGGATAAAAATAAAATCTGTTTGAAGACAAGATTGATGAGGATAGTGGACATGATCCTGTTTAAAGAAAGGATAAAAATAAAATCTGTTTGAAGACAAGATTGATGAGGATAGTGGACATGATCCTGTTTAAAGAAAGGATAAAAATAAAATCTGTTTGGAAAGACAAGATTGATGAGGATAGTGGACATGATCTGTTTAAAGAAAGGATAAAAATAAAATCTGTTTAAAGAAAGGATAAAAATAAAATCTGTTTGAAGACAAGATTGATGAGGATAGTGGACATGATCCTGTTTAAAGAAAGGATAAAAATAAAATCTGTTTGAAGACAAGATTGATGAGGATAGTGGACATGATCCTGTTTAAAGAAAGGTTAAAAATAAAATCTGTTTGAAGACAAGATTGATGAGGATAGTGGACATGATCCTGTTTAAAGAAAGGTTAAAAATAAAATCTGTTTGAAGACAAGATTGATGAGGATAGTGGACATGATCCTGTTTAAAGAAAGGATAAAAAATAAAATCTGTTTGAAGACAAGATTGATGAGGATAGTGGACATGATCCTGTTTAAAGAAAGGATAAAAATAAAATCTGTTTGAAGACAAGATTGATGAGGATAGTGGACATGATCCTGTTTAAAGAAAGGATAAAAATAAAATCTGTTTGAAGACAAGATTGATGAGGATAGTGGACATGATCCTGTTTAAAGAAAGGATAAAAATAAAATCTGTTTGAAGACAAGATTGATGAGGATAGTGGACATGATCCTGTTTAAAGAAAGGATAAAAATAAAATCTGTTTAAAGACAAGATTGATGAGGATAGTGGACATGATCCTGTTTAAAGAAAGGATAAAAATAAAATCTGTTTGAAGACAAGATTGATGAGGATAGTGGACATGATCCTGTTTAAAGAAAGGATAAAAAATAAAATCTGTTTAAAGACAAGATTGATGAGGATAGTGGACATGATCCTGTTTAAAGAAAGGTTAAAAATAAAATCTGTTTGAAGACAAGATTGATGAGGATAGTGGACATGATCCTGTTTAAAGAAAGGATAAAAATAAAATCTGTTTGAAGACAAGATTGATGAGGATAGTGGACATGATCCTGTTTAAAGAAAGACAAAAATAAAATCTGTTTGAAGACAAGATTGATGAGGATAGTGGACATGATCCTGTTTAAAGAAAGGTTAAAAATAAAATCTGTTTGAAGACAAGATTGATGAGGATAGTGGACATGATCCTGTTTAAAGAAAGGTTAAAAATAAAATCTGTTTGAAGACAAGATTGATGAGGATAGTGGACATGATCCTGTTTAAAGAAAGGATAAAAATAAAATCTGTTTGAAGACAAGATTGATGAGGATAGTGGACATGATCCTGTTTAAAGAAAGGTTAACAAATAAAATCTGATTGAAGACAAGATTGATGAGGATAGTGGACATGATCCTGTTTAAAGAAAGGATAAAAATAAAATCTGTTTGAAGACAAGATTGATGAGGATAGTGGACATGATCCTGTTTAAAGAAAGGTTAAAAATAAAATCTGTTTGAAGACAAGATTGATGAGGATAGTGGACATGATCCTGTTTAAAGAAAGGTTAAAAATAAAATCTGTTTGAAGACAAGATTGATGAGGATAGTGGACATGATCCTGTTTAAAGAAAGGATAAAAATAAAATCTGTTTGAAGACAAGATTGATGAGGATAGTGGACATGATCCTGTTTAAAGAAAGGATAAAAATAAAATCTGTTTGAAGACAAGATTGATGAGGATAGTGGACATGATCCTGTTTAAAGAAAGGTTAAAAATAAAATCTGTTTGAAGACAAGATTGATGAGGATAGTGGACATGATCCTGTTTAAAGAAAGGATAAAAATAAAATCTGTTTGAAGACAAGATTGATGAGGATAGTGGACATGATCCTGTTTAAAGAAAGGTTAAAAATAAAATCTGTTTGAAGACAAGATTGATGAGGATAGTGGACATGATCCTGTTTAAAGAAAGGTTAAAAATAAAATCTGTTTGAAGACAAGATTGATGAGGATAGTGGACATGATCCTGTTTAAAGAAAGGTTAAAAATAAAATCTGTTTGAAGACAAGATTGATGAGGATAGTGGACATGATCCTGTTTAAAGAAAGGTTAAAAATAAAATCTGTTTGAAGACAAGATTGATGAGGATAGTGGACAAAGAAAGATAAAAATAAAATCTGTTTAAAGACAAGATTGATGAATAAAAAGAAAGGTTAAAAATAAAATCTGTTTGAAGACAAGATTGATGAGGATAGTGGACATGATCCTGTTTAAAGAAAGGATAAAATAAAATCTGTTTGAAGACAAGATTGATGAGGATAGTGGACATGATCCTGTTTAAAGAAAGGATAAAATAAAATCTGTTTGAAGACAAGATTGATGAGGATAGTGGACATGATCCTGTTTAAAGAAAGGTTAAAATAAAATCTGTTTGAAGACAAGATTGATGAGGATAGTGGACATGATCCTGTTTAAAGAAAGGATAAAAATAAAATCTGTTTGAAGACAAGATTGATGAGGATAGTGGACATGATCCTGTTTAAAGAAAGGATAAAAATAAAATCTGTTTGAAGACAAGATTGATGAGGATAGTGGACATGATCCTGTTTAAAGAAAGGTTAAAAATAAAATCTGTTTGAAGACAAGATTGATGAGGATAGTGGACATGATCCTGTTTAAAGAAAGGTTAAAAATAAAATCTGTTTGAAGACAAGATTGATGAGGATAGTGGACATGATCTGTTTAAAGAAAGGTTAAAAATAAAATCTGTTTGAAGACAAGATTGATGAGGATAGTGGACATGATCCTGTTTAAAGAAAGGATAAAATAAAATCTGTTTGAAGACAAGATTGATGAGGATAGTGGACATGATCCTGTTTAAAGAAAGGATAAAAATAAAATCTGTTTGAAGACAAGATTGATGAGGATAGTGGACATGATCCTGTTTAAAGAAAGGATAAAAACATAAAATCTGTTTGAAGACAAGATTGATGAGGATAGTGGACATGATCCTGTTTAAAGAAAGGATAAAAATAAAATCTGTTTGAAAAAGATTGATGAGGATAGTGGACATGATTTGTTTAAAGACAAGATTGATGAGGATAGTGGACATGATCCTGTTTAAAGAAAGGATAAAAAATAAAATCTGTTTAAGACAAGATTGATGAGGATAGTGGACATGATCCTGTTTAAAGAAAGGATAAAAATAAAATCTGTTTGAAGACAAGATTGATGAGGATAGTGGACATGATCCTGTTTAAAGAAAGGTTAAAAATAAAATCTGTTTGAAGACAAGATTGATGAGGATAGTGGACATGATCCTGTTTAAAGAAAGGTTAAAAATAAAATCTGTTTGAAGACAAGATTGATGAGGATAGTGGACATGATCCTGTTTAAAGAAAGGTTAAAAATAAAATCTGTTTGAAGACAAGATTGATGAGGATAGTGGACATGATCCTGTTTAAAGAAAGGTTAAAAATAAAATCTGTTTGAAGACAAGATTGATGAGGATAGTGGACATGATCCTGTTTAAAGAAAGGATAAAAATAAAATCTGTTTGAAGACAAGATTGATGAGGATAGTGGACATGATCCTGTTTAAAGAAAGGATAAAAATAAAATCTGTTTGAAGACAAGATTGATGAGGATAGTGGACATGATCCTGTTTAAAGAAAGGATAAAATAAAATCTGTTTGAAAGACAAGATTGATGAGGATAGTGGACATGATCCTGTTTAAAGAAAGGATAAAAATAAAATCTGTTTGAAGACAAGATTGATGAGGATAGTGGACATGATCCTGTTTAAAGAAAGGATAAAAATAAAATCTGTTTGAAGACAAGATTGATGAGGATAGTGGACATGATCCTGTTTAAAGAAAGGATAAAAAATAAAATCTGTTTGAAAATCTGTTTGTTTAAAGACAAGATTGATGAGGATAGTGGACATGATCCTGTTTAAAGAAAGGTTAAAAATAAAATCTGTTTGAAGACAAGATTGATGAGGATAGTGGACATGATCCTGTTTAAAGAAAGGATAAAAATAAAATCTGTTTGAAGACAAGATTGATGAGGATAGTGGACATGATCCTGTTTAAAGAAAGGTTAAAAAAGATAAAATCTGTTTGAAGACAAGATTGATGAGGATAGTGGACATGATCCTGTTTAAAGAAAGGTTAAAAATAAAATCTGTTTGAAGACAAGATTGATGAGGATAGTGGACATGATCCTGTTTAAAGAAAGGATAAAAATAAAATCTGTTTGAAGACAAGATTGATGAGGATAGTGGACATGATCCTGTTTAAAGAAATGATAAAAATAAAATCTGTTTAAGACAAGATTGATGAGGATAGTGGACATGATCCTGTTTAAAGAAAGGATAAAATAAAATCTGTTTAAAGACAAGATTGATGAGGATAGTGGACATGATCCTGTTTAAAGAAAGGTTAAAAATAAAATCTGTTTGAAGACAAGATTGATGAGGATAGTGGACATGATCCTGTTTAAAGAAAGGATAAAAATAAAATCTGTTTGAAGACAAGATTGATGAGGATAGTGGACATGATCCTGTTTAAAGAAAGGATAAAAATAAAATCTGTTTGAAGACAAGATTGATGAGGATAGTGGACATGATCCTGTTTAAAGAAAGGATAAAAATAAAATCTGTTTAAAACAAGATCTGTTTTTAAAGACAAGATTGATGAGAGGATAGTTTAAAGAAAGGACATGATCATGATCTGTTTAAAGAAAGGTTAAAAATAAAATCTGTTTGAAGACAAGATTGATGAGGATAGTGGACATGATCCTGTTTAAAGAAAGGATAAAAATAAAATCTGTTTGAAAGACAAGATTGATGAGGATAGTGGACATGATCCTGTTTAAAGAAAGGATAAAAATAAAATCTGTTTGAAGACAAGATTGATGAGGATAGTGGACATGATCCTGTTTAAAGAAAGGAAAAAATAAAATCTGTTTGAAGACAAGATTGATGAGGATAGTGGACATGATCCTGTTTAAAGAAAGGATTAAAAATAAAATCTGTTTGAAGACAAGATTGATGAGGATAGTGGACATGATCCTGTTTAAAGAAAGGATAAAAATAAAATCTGTTTGAAGACAAGATTGATGAGGATAGTGGACATGATCCTGTTTAAAGAAAGGTTAAAAATAAAATCTGTTTGAAGACAAGATTGATGAGGATAGTGGACATGATCCTGTTTAAAGAAAGGATAAAAATAAAATCTGTTTGAAGACAAGATTGATGAGGATAGTGGACATGATCCTGTTTAAAGAAAGGATAAAAATAAAATCTGTTTGAAGACAAGATTGATGAGGATAGTGGACATGATCCTGTTTAAAGAAAGGATAAAAATAAAATCTGTTTGAAGACAAGATTGATGAGGATAGTGGACATGATCCTGTTTAAAGAAAGGTTAAAAATAAAATCTGTTTGAAGACAAGATTGATGAGGATAGTGGACATGATCCTGTTTAAAGAAAGGTTAAAACAAGATAAAATCTGTTTGTTTAAGACAAGATTGATGAGGATAGTGGACATGATCCTGTTTAAAGAAAGGATAAAAATAAAATCTGTTTGAAGACAAGATTGATGAGGATAGTGGACATGATCCTGTTTAAAGAAAGGATAAAAATAAAATCTGTTTGAAGACAAGATTGATGAGGATAGTGGACATGATCCTGTTTAAAGAAAGGTTAAAAATAAAATCTGTTTGAAGACAAGATTGATGAGGATAGTGGACATGATCCTGTTTAAAGAAAGGATAAAAATAAAATAAAATCTGATTTTTAAAGAAGAAAAATAAAATCAAGACAAGATTGATGAGGATAGTGGACATGATCCTGTTTAAAGAAAGGTTAAAAATAAAATCTGTTTGAAGACAAGATTGATGAGGATAGTGGACATGATCCTGTTTAAAGAAAGGTTAAAAATAAAATCTGTTTGAAGACAAGATTGATGAGGATAGTGGACATGATCCTGTTTAAAGAAAGGTTAAAAATAAAATCTGTTTGAAGACAAGATTGATGAGGATAGTGGACATGATCCTGTTTAAAGAAAGGTTAAAAATAAAATCTGTTTGAAGACAAGATTGATGAGGATAGTGGACATGATCCTGTTTAAAGAAAGGATAAAAATAAAATCTGTTTGAAGACAAGATTGATGAGGATAGTGGACATGATCCTGTTTAAAGAAAGGTTAAAAATAAAATCTGTTTGAAGACAAGATTGATGAGGATAGTGGACATGATCCTGTTTAAAGAAAGGATAAAAATAAAATCTGTTTGAAGACAAGATTGATGAGGATAGTGGACATGATCCTGTTTAAAGAAAGGATAAAAATAAAATCTGTTTGAAGACAAGATTGATGAGGATAGTGGACATGATCCTGTTTAAAGAAAGGTTAAAAATAAAATCTGTTTGAAGACAAGATTGATGAGGATAGTGGACATGATCCTGTTTAAAGAAAGGTTAAAAATAAAATCTGTTTGAAGACAAGATTGATGAGGATAGTGGACATGATCCTGTTTAAAGAAAGGATAAAAATAAAATCTGTTTAAAGACAAGATTGATGAGGATAGTGGACATGATCCTGTTTAAAGAAAGGTTAAAAATAAAATCTGTTTGAAGACAAGATTGATGAGGATAGTGGACATGATCCTGTTTAAAGAAAGGTTAAAAATAAAAAAATCTGTTTGAAGACAAGATAAAATCTGTTTAAAGACAAGATTGATGAGGATAGTGGACATGATCCTGTTTAAAGAAAGGTTAAAAATAAAATCTGTTTGAAGACAAGATTGATGAGGATAGTGGACATGATCCTGTTTAAAGAAAGGTTAAAAATAAAATCTGTTTGAAGACAAGATTGATGAGGATAGTGGACATGATCCTGTTTAAAGAAAGGTTAAAAATAAAATCTGTTTGAAGACAAGATTGATGAGGATAGTGGACATGATCCTGTTTAAAGAAAGGTTAAAAATAAAATCTGTTTGAAGACAAGATTGATGAGGATAGTGGACATGATCCTGTTTAAAGAAAGGTTAAAAATAAAATCTGTTTGAAGACAAGATTGATGAGGATAGTGGACATGATCCTGTTTAAAGAAAGGTTAAAAATAAAATCTGTTTGAAGACAAGATTGATGAGGATAGTGGACATGATCCTGTTTAAAGAAAGGATAAAAATAAAATCTGTTTGAAGACAAGATTGATGAGGATAGTGGACATGATCCTGTTTAAAGAAAGGATAAAAATAAAATCTGTTTGAAGACAAGATTGAAGGATAGTGGACATGATCCTGTTTAAAGAAAGGTAAAAAATAAAATCTGTTTACAAGATTGATGAGGATAGTGGACATGATCCTGTTTAAAGAAAGGTTAAAAATAAAATCTGTTTGAAGACAAGATTGATGAGGATAGTGGACATGATCCTGTTTAAAGAAAGGATAAAAATAAAATCTGTTTAAAGACAAGATTGATGAGGATAGTGGACATGATCCTGTTTAAAGAAAGGATAAAAATAAAATCTGTTTGAAGACAAGATTGATGAGGATAGTGGACATGATCCTGTTTAAAGAAAGGATAAAAATAAAATCTGTTTGAAGACAAGATTGATGAGGATAGTGGACATGATCCTGTTTAAAGAAAGGATAAAAATAAAATCTGTTTGTTTAAAGAAAGGTTAAGACAAGACAAGATTGATGAGGATAGTGGACATGATCCTGTTTAAAGAAAGGTTAAAAATAAAATCTGTTTGAAGACAAGATTGATGAGGATAGTGGACATGATCCTGTTTAAAGAAAGGGTTAAAAATAAAATCTGTTTGTTTAAAGAAAGACAAGATTGATGAGGATAGTGGACATGATCCTGTTTAAAGAAAGGTTAAAAATAAAATCTGTTTGAAGACAAGATTGATGAGGATAGTGGACATGATCCTGTTTAAAGAAAGGTTAAAAATAAAATCTGTTTGAAGACAAGATTGATGAGGATAGTGGACATGATCCTGTTTAAAGAAAGGATAAAAATAAAATCTGTTTGAAGACAAGATTGATGAGGATAGTGGACATGATCCTGTTTAAAGAAAGGTTAAAAATAAAATCTGTTTAAAGACAAGATTGATGAGGATAGTGGACATGATCCTGTTTAAAGAAAGGATAAAAATAAAATCTGTTTGAAGACAAGATTGATGAGGATAGTGGACATGATCCTGTTTAAAGAAAGGTTAAAAATAAAATCTGTTTAAAGACAAGATTGATGAGGATAGTGGACATGATCCTGTTTAAAGAAAGGTTAAAAATAAAATCTGTTTGAAGACAAGATTGATGAGGATAGTGGACATGATCCTGTTTAAAGAAAGGATAAAAATAAAATCTGTTTGAAGACAAGATTGATGAGGATAGTGGACATGATCCTGTTTAAAGAAAGGTTAAAAATAAAATCTGTTTGAAGACAAGATTGATGAGGATAGTGGACATGATCCTGTTTAAAGAAAGGTTAAAAATAAAATCTGTTTGAAGACAAGATTGATGAGGATAGTGGACATGATCCTGTTTAAAGAAAGGTTAAAAATAAAATCTGTTTGAAGACAAGATTGATGAGGATAGTGGACATGATCCTGTTTAAAGAAAGGATAAAAATAAAATCTGTTTGAAGACAAGATTGATGAGGATAGTGGACATGATCCTGTTTAAAGAAAGGAAGACAAGATTGATGAAAGTGGACATGATCTGTTTAAAGAAAGGATAAAAATAAAATCAAGATTGATGAGGATAGTGGACATGATCCTGTTTAAAGAAAGGATAAAAATAAAATCTGTTTGAAGACAAGATTGATGAGGATAGTGGACATGATCCTGTTTAAAGAAAGGTTAAAAATAAAATCTGTTTGAAGACAAGATTGATGAGGATAGTGGACATGATCCTGTTTAAAGAAAGGATAAAAATAAAATCTGTTTGAAGACAAGATTGATGAGGATAGTGGACATGATCCTGTTTAAAGAAAGGATAAAAATAAAATCTGTTTGAAGACAAGATTGATGAGGATAGTGGACATGATCCTGTTTAAAGAAAGGTTAAAAATAAAATCTGTTTGAAGACAAGATTGATGAGGATAGTGGACATGATCCTGTTTAAAGAAAGGTTAAAAATAAAATCTGTTTGAAGACAAGATTGATGAGGATAGTGGACATGATCCTGTTTAAAGAAAGGTTAAAAATAAAATCTGTTTGAAGACAAGATTGATGAGGATAGTGGACATGATCCTGTTTAAAGAAAGGTTAAAAATAAAATCTGTTTGAAGACAAGATTGATGAGGATAGTGGACATGATCCTGTTTAAAGAAAGGATAAAAATAAAATCTGTTTGAAGACAAGATTGATGAGGATAGTGGACATGATCCTGTTTAAAGAAAGGATAAAAATAAAATCTGTTTGAAGACAAGATTGATGAGGATAGTGGACATGATCCTGTTTAAAGAAAGGATAAAAATAAAATCTGTTTAAAGACAAGATTGATGAGGATAGTGGACATGATCCTGTTTAAAGAAAGGATAAAAATAAAATCTGTTTGAAGACAAGATTGATGAGGATAGTGGACATGATCCTGTTTAAAGAAAGGATAAAAATAAAATCTGTTTAAAGACAAGATTGATGAGGATAGTGGACATGATCCTGTTTAAAGAAAGGATAAAAATAAAATCTGTTTGAAGACAAGATTGATGAGGATAGTGGACATGATCCTGTTTAAAGAAAGGATAAAAATAAAATCTGTTTGAAGACAAGATTGATGAGGATAGTGGACATGATCCTGTTTAAAGAAAGGTTAAAAATAAAATCTGTTTGAAGACAAGATTGATGAGGATAGTGGACATGATCCTGTTTAAAGAAAGGTTAAAAATAAAATCTGTTTGAAGACAAGATTGATGAGGATAGTGGACATGATCCTGTTTAAAGAAAGGTTAAAAATAAAATCTGTTTGAAGACAAGATTGATGAGGATAGTGGACATGATTCTGTTTAAAGAAAGGATAAAAATAAAATCTGTTTGAAGACAAGATTGATGAGGATAGTGGACATGATCCTGTTTAAAGAAAGGATAAAAATAAAATCTGTTTGAAGACAAGATTGATGAGGATAGTGGACATGATCCTGTTTAAAGAAAGGATAAAAATAAAATCTGTTTAAAGACAAGATTGATGAGGATAGTGGACATGATCCTGTTTAAAGAAAGGATAAAAATAAAATCTGTTTGAAGACAAGATTGATGAGGATAGTGGACATGATCCTGTTTAAAGAAAGGATAAAAATAAAATCTGTTTGAAGACAAGATTGATGAGGATAGTGGACATGATCCTGTTTAAAGAAAGGATAAAAATAAAATCTGTTTGAAGACAAGATTGATGAGGATAGTGGACATGATCCTGTTTAAAGAAAGGATAAAAATAAAATCTGTTTGAAGACAAGATTGATGAGGATAGTGGACATGATAAAATCTGTTTAAAGAATGAGGATAGTGGACATGATCCTGTTTAAAGGAAATCTGTTTAAAGACAAGATTGATGAGGATAATGGACATGATCTTGTTTAAAGAAAGGTTAAAAATAAAATCTGTTTGAAGACAAGATTGATGAGGATAGTGGACATGATCCTGTTTAAAGAAAGGTTAAAAATAAAATCTGTTTGAAGACAAGATTGATGAGGATAGTGGACATGATCCTGTTTAAAGAAAGGATAAAAATAAAATCTGTTTGAAGACAAGATTGATGAGGATAGTGGACATGATCCTGTTTAAAGAAAGGATAAAAATAAAATCTGTTTGAAGACAAGACAAGATTGATGAGGATAGTGGACATGATCCTGTTTAAAGAAAGGATAAAAATAAAATCTGTTTAAAGACAAGATTGATGAGGATAGTGGACATGATCCTGTTTAAAGAAAGGATAAAAATAAAATCTGTTTGAAGACAAGATTGATGAGGATAGTGGACATGATCCTGTTTAAAGAAAGGATAAAAATAAAATCTGTTTAAAGACAAGATTGATGAGGATAGTGGACATGATCCTGTTTAAAGAAAGGTTAAAAATAAAATCTGTTTGAAGACAAGATTGATGAGGATAGTGGACATGATCCTGTTTAAAGAAAGGATAAAAATAAAATCTGTTTAAAGACAAGATTGATGAGGATAGTGGACATGATCCTGTTTAAAGAAAGGATAAAAATAAAATCTGTTTGAAGACAAGATTGATGAGGATAGTGGACATGATCCTGTTTAAAGAAAGGATAAAAATAAAATCTGTTTAAAGACAAGATTGATGAGGATAGTGGACATGATCCTGTTTAAAGAAAGGATAAAAATAAAATCTGTTTAAAGACAAGATTGATGAGGATAGTGGACATGATCCTGTTTAAAGAAAGGATAAAAATAAAATCTGTTTGAAGACAAGATTGATGAGGATAGTGGACATGATCCTGTTTAAAGAAAGGATAAAAATAAAATCTGTTTGAAGACAAGATTGATGAGGATAGTGGACATGATCCTGTTTAAAGAAAGGATAAAAATAAAATCTGTTTGAAGACAAGATTGATGAGGATAGTGGACATGATCCTGTTTAAAGAAAGGATAAAAATAAAATCTGTTTGAAGACAAGATTGATGAGGATAGTGGACATGATTCTGTTTAAAGAAAGGATAAAAATAAAATCTGTTTGAAGACAAGATTGATGAGGATAGTGGACATGATCCTGTTTAAAGAAAGGATAAAAATAAAATCTGTTTAAAGACAAGATTGAAATATCATGATTTTTAAAGAAAGGATAAAAATAAAATCTGTTTGAAGACAAGATTGATGAGGATAGTGATCCTGTTTAAAGAAAGGATAAAAATAAAATCTGTTTGAAGACAAGATTGATGAGGATAGTGGACATGATCCTGTTTAAAGAAAGGTTAAAAATAAAATCTGTTTAAAGACAAGATTGATGAGGATAGTGGACATGATCCTGTTTAAAGAAAGGATAAAAATAAAATCTGTTTGAAGACAAGATTGATGAGGATAGTGGACATGATCCTGTTTAAAGAAAGGATAAAAATAAAATCTGTTTGAAGACAAGATTGATGAGGATAGTGGACATGATCCTGTTTAAAGAAAGGTTAAAAATAAAATCTGTTTGAAGACAAGATTGATGAGGATAGTGGACATGATCCTGTTTAAAGAAAGGTTAAAAATAAAATCTGTTTGAAGACAAGATTGATGAGGATAGTGGACATGATCCTGTTTAAAGAAAGGATAAAAATAAAATCTGTTTGAAGACAAGATTGATGAGGATAGTGGACATGATCCTGTTTAAAGAAAGGTTAAAAATAAAATCTGTTTGAAGACAAGATTGATGAGGATAGTGGACATGATCCTGTTTAAAGAAAGGTTAAAAATAAAATCTGTTTGAAGACAAGATTGATGAGGATAGTGGACATGATCCTGTTTAAAGAAAGGTTAAAAATAAAATCTGTTTGAAGACAAGATTGATGAGGATAGTGGACATGATCCTGTTTAAAGAAAGGTTAAAAATAAAATCTGTTTAAAGACAAGATTGATGAGGATAGTGGACATGATCCTGTTTAAAGAAAGGTTAAAAATAAAATCTGTTTGAAGACAAGATTGATGAGGATAGTGGACATGATCCTGTTTAAAGAAAGGTTAAAAATAAAATCTGTTTGAAGACAAGATTGATGAGGATAGTGGACATGATCCTGTTTAAAGAAAGGTTAAAAATAAAATCTGTTTGAAGACAAGATTGATGAGGATAGTGGACATGATCCTGTTTAAAGAAAGGTTAAAAATAAAATCTGTTTGAAGACAAGATTGATGAGGATAGTGGACATGATCCTGTTTAAAGAAAGGTTAAAAATAAAATCTGTTTGAAGACAAGATTGATGAGGATAGTGGACATGATCCTGTTTAAAGAAAGGTTAAAAATAAAATCTGTTTGAAGACAAGATTGATGAGGATAGTGGACATGATCCTGTTTAAAGAAAGGTTAAAAATAAAATCTGTTTGAAGACAAGATTGATGAGGATAGTGGACATGATCCTGTTTAAAGAAAGGTTAAAAATAAAATCTGTTTGAAGACAAGATTGATGAGGATAGTGGACATGATCCTGTTTAAAGAAAGGTTAAAAATAAAATCTGTTTGAAGACAAGATTGATGAGGATAGTGGACATGATCCTGTTTAAAGAAAGGTTAAAAATAAAAAGATTGATGAGGATAGTGAGGATAGTGGACATGATCCTGTTTAAAGAAAGGTTAAAAATAAAATCTGTTTGAAGACAAGATTGATGAGGATAGTGGACATGATCCTGTTTAAAGAAAGGTTAAAAATAAAATCTGTTTGAAGACAAGATTGATGAGGATAGTGGACATGATCCTGTTTAAAGAAAGGTTAAAAATAAAATCTGTTTGAAGACAAGATTGATGAGGATAGTGGACATGATCCTGTTTAAAGAAAGGTTAAAAATAAAATCTGTTTGAAGACAAGATTGATGAGGATAGTGGACATGATCCTGTTTAAAGAAAGGTTAAAAATAAAATCTGTTTGAAGACAAGATTGATGAGGATAGTGGACATGATCCTGTTTAAAGAAAGGTTAAAAAAGATAAAATCTGTTTGAAGACAAGATTGATGAGGATAGTGGACATGATCCTGTTTAAAGAAAGGTTAAAAATAAAATCTGTTTGAAGACAAGATTGATGAGGATAGTGGACATGATCCTGTTTAAAGAAAGGTTAAAAATAAAATCTGTTTGAAGACAAGATTGATGAGGATAGTGGACATGATCCTGTTTAAAGAAAGGTTAAAAATAAAATCTGTTTGAAGACAAGATTGATGAGGATAGTGGACATGATCCTGTTTAAAGAAAGGTTAAAATCTGTTTATAAAATCTGTTTTAAAGAAAGAAAATAAAATCTGTTTACAAGATTGATGAGGATAGTGGACATGATCCTGTTTAAAGAAAGGTTAAAAATAAAATCTGTTTAGGATAGACAAGATTATGAGGATAGTGGACATGATCCTGTTTAAAGAAAGGTTAAAAATAAAATCTGTTTGAAGACAAGATTGATGAGGATAGTGGACATGATCCTGTTTAAAGAAAGGTTAAAAATAAAATCTGTTTGAAGACAAGATTGATGAGGATAGTGGACATGATCCTGTTTAAAGAAAGGTTAAAAATAAAATCTGTTTGAAGACAAGATTGATGAGGATAGTGGACATGATCCTGTTTAAAGAAAGGTTAAAAATAAAATCTGTTTAAAGACAAGATTGATGAGGATAGTGGACATGATCCTGTTTAAAGAAAGGTTAAAAATAAAATCTGTTTGAAGACAAGATTGATGAGGATAGTGGACATGATCCTGTTTAAAGAAAGGTTAAAAATAAAATCTGTTTGAAGACAAGATTGATGAGGATAGTGGACATGATCCTGTTTAAAGAAAGGTTAAAAATAAAATCTGTTTGAAGACAAGATTGATGAGGATAGTGGACATGATCCTGTTTAAAGAAAGGTTAAAAATAAAATCTGTTTAAAGACAAGATTGATGAGGATAGTGGACATGATCCTGTTTAAAGAAAGGTTAAAAATAAAATCTGTTTGAAGACAAGATTGATGAGGATAGTGGACATGATCCTGTTTAAAGAAAGGTTAAAAATAAAATCTGTTTGAAGACAAGATTGATGAGGATAGTGGACATGATCCTGTTTAAAGAAAGGTTAAAAATAAAATCTGTTTAAGACAAGATTGATGAGGATAGTGGACATGATCCTGTTTAAAGAAAGGTTAAAAATAAAATCTGTTTTGAAGACAAGATTGATGAGGATAGTGGACATGATCCTGTTTAAAGAAAGGTAAAAATAAAAATAAAATCTGTTTGAAAGACAAGATTGATGAGGATAGTGGACATGATCCTGTTTAAAGAAAGGTTAAAAATAAAATCTGTTTGAAGACAAGATTGATGAGGATAGTGGACATGATCCTGTTTAAAGAAAGGTTAAAAATAAAATCTGTTTGAAGACAAGATTGATGAGGATAGTGGACATGATCCTGTTTAAAGAAAGGTTAAAAATAAAATCTGTTTGAAGACAAGATTGATGAGGATAGTGGACATGATCCTGTTTAAAGAAAGGTTAAAATAAAATCTGTTTAAAGACAAGATTGATGAGGATAGTGGACATGATCCTGTTTAAAGAAAGGTTAAAAATAAAATCTGTTTGAAGACAAGATTGATGAGGATAGTGGACATGATCCTGTTTAAAGAAAGGTTAAAAATAAAATCTGTTTGAAGACAAGATTGATGAGGATAGTGGACATGATCCTGTTTAAAGAAAGGTTAAAAATAAAATCTGTTTAAAGACAAGATTGATGAGGATAGTGGACATGATCCTGTTTAAAGAAAGGTTAAAAATAAAATCTGTTTGAAGACAAGATTGATGAGGATAGTGGACATGATCCTGTTTAAAGAAAGGTTAAAAATAAAATCTGTTTGAAGACAAGATTGATGAGGATAGTGGACATGATCCTGTTTAAAGAAAGGTTAAAAATAAAATCTGTTTGAAGACAAGATTGATGAGGATAGTGGACATGATCCTGTTTAAAGAAAGGTTAAAAATAAAATCTGTTTGAAGACAAGATTGATGAGGATAGTGGACATGATCCTGTTTAAAGAAAGGATAAAAATAAAATCTGTTTAAAGACAAGATTGATGAGGATAGTGGACATGATCCTGTTTAAAGAAAGGTTAAAAATAAAATCTGTTTGAAGACAAGATTGATGAGGATAGTGGACATGATCCTGTTTAAAGAAAGGTTAAAAATAAAATCTGTTTGAAGACAAGATTGATGAGGATAGTGGACATGATCCTGTTTAAAGAAAGGTTAAAAATAAAATCTGTTTGAAGACAAGATTGATGAGGATAGTGGACATGATCCTGTTTAAAGAAAGGTTAAAAATAAAATCTGTTTGAAGACAAGATTGATGAGGATAGTGGACATGATCCTGTTTAAAGAAAGGTTAAAAATAAAATCTGTTTGAAGACAAGATTGATGAGGATAGTGGACATGATCCTGTTTAAAGAAAGGTTAAAAATAAAATCTGTTTGAAGACAAGATTGATGAGGATAGTGGACATGATCCTGTTTAAAGAAAGGTTAAAAATAAAATCTGTTTGAAGACAAGATTGATGAGGATAGTGGACATGATCCTGTTTAAAGAAAGGATAAAAATAAAATCTGTTTGAAGACAAGATTAATGAGGATAGTGTACATGATCCTGTTTAAAGAAAGGTTAAAAATAAAATCTGTTTAGAGACAAGATTGATGAGGATAGTGGACATGATCCTGTTTAAAGAAAGGTTAAAAATAAAATCTGTTTGAAGACAAGATTGATGAGGATAGTGGACATGATCCTGTTTAAAGAAAGGATAAAAATAAAATCTGTTTGAAGACAAGATTAATGAGGATAGTGTACATGATCCTGTTTAAAGAAAGGATAAAAATAAAATCTGTTTAAAGACAAGATTGATAAGGACAGTGGACATGATCCACTTTAAAGAAAGGTTAAAAATAAAATCTGTTTAGAGACAAGATTGATGAGGATAGTGGACATGATCCTGTTTAAAGAAAGGTTAAAAATAAAATCTATGTGAAGACAAGATTGATGAGGATAGTGGACATGATCCTGTTTAAAGAAAGGTTAAAAATAAAATCTGTTTGAAGACAAGATTGATGAGGATAGTGGACATGATCCTGTTTAAAGAAAGGATAAAAATAAAATCTGTTTAAAGACAAGATTGATGAGGATAGTGGACATGATCCTGTTTAAAGAAAGGTTAAAAATAAAATCTGTTTGAAGACAAGATTGATGAGGATAGTGGACATGATCCTGTTTAAAGAAAGGTTAAAAATAAAATCTCTTTAAAGACAAGATTGATGAGGATAGTGGACATGATCCTGTTTAAAGAAAGGTTAAAAATAAAATCTGTTTAAAGACAAGATTGATGAGGATAGTGGACATGATCCTGTTTAAAGAAAGGTTAAAAATAAAATCTGTTTAAAGACAAGATTGATGAGGATAGTGGACATGATCCTGTTTAAAGAAAGGTTAAAAATAAAATCTGTTTGAAGACAAGATTGATGAGGATAGTGGACATGATCCTGTTTAAAGAAAGGATAAAAATAAAATCTGTTTAAAGACAAGATTGATGAGGATAGTGGACATGATCCTGTTTAAAGAAAGGCTAAAAATAAAATCTGTTTGAAGACAAGATTGATGAGGATAATGGACATGATCCTGTTTAAAGAAAGGTTAAAAATAAAATCTGTTTGCAGACAAGATTGATGAGAATAGTGGACATGATCCTGTTTAAAGAAAGGTTAAAAATAAAATCTGTTTGAAGACAAGATTAATGAGGATAGTGTACATGATCCACTTTAAAGAAAGGTTAAAAATAAAATCTGTTTAGAGACAAGATTGATGAGGATAGTGGACATGATCCTGTTTAAAGAAAGGCTAAAAATAAAATCTGTTTGAAGACAAGATTGATGAGGATAGTGGACATGATCCTGTTTAAAGAAAAGATAAAAATAAAATCTGTTTGAAGACAAGATTAATGAGGATAGTGTACATGATCCTGTTTAAAGAAAGGTTAAAAATAAAATCTGTTTGAAGACAAGATTAATGAGGATAATGGACATGATCCTGTTTAAAGAAAGGATAAAAATAAAATCTGTTTGAAGACAAGATTAATGAGGATAGTGGACATGATCCTGTTTAAAGAAAGGATAAAAATAAAATCTGTTTAAAGACAAGATTGATAAGGACAGTGGACATGATCCACTTTAAAGAAAGGTTAAAAATAAAATCTGTTTAGAGACAAGATTGATGAGGATAGTGGACATGATCCTGTTTAAAGAAAGGTTAAAAATAAAATCTGTTTGAAGACAAGATTGATGAGGATAGTGGACATGATCCTGTTTAAAGAAAGGTTAAAAATAAAATCTGTTTGAAGACAAGATTGATGAGGATAGTGGACATGATCCTGTTTAAAGAAAGGTTAAAAATAAAATCTGTTTGAAGACAAGATTGATGAGGATAGTGGACATGATCCTGTTTAAAGAAAGGTTAAAAATAAAATCTGTTTGAAGACAAGATTGATGAGGATAGTGGACATGATCCTGTTTAAAGAAAGGTTAAAAATAAAATCTGTTTAGAGACAAGATTGATGAGGATAGTGGACATGATCCTGTTTAAAGAAAGGTTAAAAATAAAATCTATGTGAAGACAAGATTGATGAGGATAGTAGACATGATCCTGTTTAAAGAAAGGTTGAAAATAAAATCTGTTTGAAGACAAGATTGATGAGGATAGTGGACATGATCCTGTTTAAAGAAAGGATAAAAATAAAATCTGTTTAAAGACAAGATTGATGAGGATAGTGGACATGATCCTGTTTAAAGAAAGGTTAAAAATAAAATCTGTTTGAAGACAAGATTGAAGAGGATAGTGGACATGATCCTGTTTAAAGAAAGGTTAAAAATAAAATCTGTTTGAAGATGAGATCGATGAGGATAGTGGACATGATCCTGTTTAAAGAAAGTGTAACTGTTCTTCTACTGTTCTAGTGTAACTGTTCTTCTACTGCTGTAGAGTAACTTTTCTTCTACTGTTCTAGTGTAACTGTTCTTCTACTGTTCTAGAGTAACTGTTCTTCTACTGTTCTAGTGTAACTGTTCTTCTACTGTTCTAGTGTAACTGTTCTTCTACTGTTCTAGAGTAACTGTTCTTCTACTGTTCTAGTGTAACTGTTCTACCACTGTTCTAGTGTAACTGTTCTTCTACTGTTCTAGAGTAACTGTTCTTCTACTGTTCTAGTGTAACTGTTCTACCACTGTTCTAGTGTAACTGTTCTACCACTGTTCTAGTGTAACTGTTCTTCTACTGTTCTAGAGTAACTGTTCTTCTACTGTTCTAGAGTAACTGTTCTTCTATTGTTCTAGTGTAACTGTTCTTCTACTGTTCTAGTGTAACTGTTCTTCTACTGTGTTAGTGTAACTGTTCTTCTGTTCTAGCGTAACTGTTCTTCTGCTGTTCTAGTGTAACTGTTCTTCTACTCTTCTAGAGTAACTGTTCTTCTACTGTTCTAGTGTAACTGTTCTACCACTGTTCTAGTGTAACTGTTCTTCTACTGTTCTAGTGTAACTGTTCTACTCTTATAATGTAACTTTTATTCTACTGCTTTAATGTGGCTTTTTTCTAATTTTCTAACGTAACTATTCTTAAATGTTCATAAACTTTAAGGTAATTACAAATATAGGGATTTATTTCAGGTCCTATTAAAGACGTGAAGGAAATATAATTCCACTTTAATGTTAACAGCTGTACGTGAATTTCACACATAAATCACAACTATTTACGGCCTCATTTTTTCACAGAGCTATAAAGAAATCGAAGAAAAAAGTTTTCCTCTAGAACACGTACTCGATGGGACCAAATCTTCAAAAGACTTTAGTATTTGATTCACGTAGATGTTGTGTCCTAGAGTGTAAAAATGGTTGGAAGGTTACGGATTGGAAGCAGCCGGATATAGTCAAACTGAGTCAATGCTATTTTGTGAACGGACTTTTCCTATCTTTTACTTACTACCCCGGTTTTGATGTTCCTGATTTCTCTTTTTCGTAAACAATGCTCTTAATTGTAGTTAATTTTTATAATATATTTTTGGAAATCGCGAAATCTTAATTCAGCCTAAAAAAATTAAACATTATATATATGCTAGGATGTTTTAAATTGATTAACTGTAAACACTGTGGTAATGTATTTGTATAGTAATCACTGATAGTGTATTCTAACGATGAACAATGTGTTATTGTATTCTGAGAATACATATTGTGGTATTATACTATATTAATGAGCAATGTGATACTGTACTTTAAAACTAACAAGAGACACTGTGGTATTTCACTCTGACAATGAATATTGTGGTAGTATATTGTAATAATAAAAAATATAATCTTCTACTCTAACAATACACGATGTAGTAGTTTATTCTCATAATAAACACTGTGTCATTGTAGTCTGAGAGTAATCAGTGCTTTATCCAATAAGAAATAATACCACAAGTAAACTTAAAGCTAATCTTTACTTCTGTAAATTCAAATAAACTCCTTCACTGACTCAGATACTGGCATAAGAAAAGAGGAAGTAAGGAATCGACTGTCACTCTTATAACTCTCTCATAGTTTAAAGTGCTGAAAATATCTTGTATTAGTTCACTAAATCGAATCCAGTTCCGTAATCCGGAGATGTATTATAGGAACCGTGCTTCTATCAACCAGTATTGCTCCGAAATACAGAACCATACCACTCAAATTATGTTCCTAACGAAATATATTAATAAAAAGCGTTCAGTAATAATAAAATGTTTCCATGAAAAAGGAGTTAATTCTAATACAAACGAGTTTTTATTCAGCTATGCACTTCAATAAATAGAAAAATGTTCCTGATTGACCGCATTTATCACGTGTTGTGGTTATTAGTTCCTTATTAGGAAAGTTCTGATTGTTAGGACTAAAACATTAGTTTGTAATTTCCGGTAAAGAAGGGTCAGTACATTTACGTTTTGTGTTTGTTTCACTAGTCGTTGTTTTTTTCTAATGTCAGGAAATTAAATGTGCAATTAAATTTGTTTGTAGTTAAGCACATAGCTACATTGCCTCAAAATCCACTTTTTAGAGTTGTACGTCCGCAGACGTATCGCTGTGCCTTAAATAGAATCATTATGGAATACATTAATTTATAGGTAATTTTGAAATTATCTAAAGATGTTATTAAAATAATTCATCCATTTAATTCTTCCATTTCACCATCCTCAGCATCGGTTGGTCACGCCAAATCTGGCCTGCAGAAACCTGGAAGATCCATGTTTTTTAAACCTCTTCTATCAATACATGTTGTTTCACAATAAGGGATCCATTTCTCTGTTTTACTCAAGCCGGAGTTTTATTGACTCATTTTTTCTAGGCTATTTTCACCCCTTTCTGTTCTTTTATCGCCTGCCTTCTTTTCTGGTACCTAATTTTTTATTTTGCCGTTACGGACTAACCTACTTTCTTTCTTAAATCTTACAGGATTATGAGGAACAGAATATTTCAGAGGTCCCACATTATTGGCTTTTCTTAGTCTCATTCGATATTCTCAATGGCCAAACAAGATATTCGTGAAGTGTCTTAATAGAAAACGTTTTATCAAGTGTTCTTACAGCAAATATCTGTCAATTTTAGGCTGATATTTAAATGTTTCACATTACCAAGTTACAAAAACAAAGATACGAAGTAGGAATAGGCAGAATGACGACCACACCCCTTTGAAGTTGTACCGTGTCAAAAATCGCCAAGGCGGGTAATGTTTACCCGCCCATTCCTACCTTGTTTCCTTACTTTTTGATGCTCCCATTCTTACTTCCTAATTTTTTATTTAAAAATATGTTACACTTTTAAAGATGCTAATAATCAGTTTACAAACCAGCGTCTTCATTAAGCATATCCTAATCCATATCTTTATATCCTAACTTAAACAATAAGAAAGTTTAATATGTTAAACTTTCTGAAGAAGTATTAAAACTGGCGTTAAAGTATCTGATAGAAAAGTTTCATTCTTGTTGTGGAGTTATTTGGAAACTTAAATATGAAAATTAAATAAGATATCTTGAATAAATTTAAACGTTTTTCAAAGAACATTGGAAAATAAAAACCATCTAATATATTTACTGCTTATTGTGAGATATGAATACTAATCTACATATATGATCCATTGGAAAATATAAACCGTGCATTTATAATTGTTGTGTTAATTGGATATGAGTTACCGACATGTTGTAAGTACAACACCTTAAACGTTGAGCATAATTAATATTTTAATTATATATTTCACACACTCTACAAATTTAGGCCCGGCATGGCCAAGCGTGTTAAGGCGTGCGACTCGTAATCTGAGGGTCGCGGGTTCGCATCCCCTTCGCGCCAAACATGCTCGCCCTTTCAGTCGTGGGGACGTTATAATGTGACGGTCAATCCCACTATTCGTTGGTAAAAGAGTAGCCCAAGAGTTGGCGGTGGGTGGTGATGACTAGCTGCCTTTCCTCTAGTCTTACACTACTAAATTAGGGACGGCTAGCACAGATAGCCTTCGAGTAGCTTTGTGCGAAATTGAAAACAAACAAACAAACAATCTACAAAATTAAAACTTGGAGCTTTAATAACGTGATATCTAAAACCTGAAAGGTACACCTTAACAATGATCAACAAAATGATTTAAAACTTAAGACAATATGTCTTGCTTAAAGTTTATTTTGTTTAAATTAAAAATCTTTTTTCATTATTTAGATAAAGAAACAACACACTGTGTTTTGTTTTTACAGAGCAAAAATTGTAAGTCAAACACTTTGTTGAAATTAAGGTATGTTTGTCATTATTTAAATAATAAAGACCATAAAGAAACAAATAAAAGTGTATAGTTATTTAACTGTTTTCTAATTAAAGAGTTTACTCCTGATTGTATTATCTTATTAGAATCTACAGCTCAGTATATTTTGTATTAACTTTTGGGTTCTATATATAGATTCCACAAGATGGAAATAAATTGATTAGGCTACGGATGGTTGTGGTCTTGTTATTAGTGAGTAATTAGATGAGAAAACGTGTCTTCCCTGGGAAATTACTAGCGTTCTTAGTGTTCTGGTTTGCGAACATGGATGATAAAGTCGGAGCACTTTGCTCATGAGACACAGCCAGAAGGTCTTTGGTATACATTCATTACTGACCTATCATGTCCATCTTGACCTGCTGGTCACTAGATATTCTTCATGAAATCAGTCTTGGTTTGTAGGAACAAATTAACTTAATTAATTTAATATCAGTTATGTTCTAAACAGTAGAGGCTGGGGATATGGGACAGAAAGTAGATTA
The DNA here is from genome assembly GCF_004210375.1 of Tachypleus tridentatus. Classification (NCBI taxonomy): domain Eukaryota; kingdom Metazoa; phylum Arthropoda; class Merostomata; order Xiphosura; family Limulidae; genus Tachypleus; species Tachypleus tridentatus. Next base: position 15,490,367 of record NC_134826.1, read on the forward strand.
CTTAGGAAGATTGAATTTATCACACTAATCCTTGAAATTTCATAGTTATAGCAAATACTATCAGGAAAAAAAAGACTTAGGGTGTTTTTGATACATTTTCCTCGAGTCTATACCATAATAAACAAGATTAAGAGAAAGGCTACGGTTTTACGTCTTTTATCCCACATTCTTATAATTCAAGTGTTCGCAGAAGCTATGAGAAGGAAAGTATCTCTTTGGATATTAACTCAATAATTCATCTACCATTACAGAAACAGACAAAGAAATATCAGACGAACTTTCTAAAGACGTTTGAACAAGCTGGTCAAATACTTAAATAATAAATAAAGATTTCTTGAGGTCCTATGGAGAAGCAGCTTTTGATTATTGTGTTAAATCAATAAAAGATAAAGTTAACCGTAAATGTGGTCTCTGTTTACTCTGGCAGAACAATGGAGACAAATACTGTTTGTAACATGTCTAACATAGTTTATGTTTGTCATTTATATAACAGGGTATATAATGTTTGTAACTTGTTTAATATAGTTTACGTTTAACGTTTATATAACAAAATATGTACTGTTTGTAACATGTCTAACACCAGCTAAAGATATATATGCAATAGTATATGCATATATAAAAAACAAATGAAAAATATATGTAACAGTACATAGATATAGATAAAATATCAACTGAAGATAAATGTAACAGTAGATCCATATAGATAAAACACCAAATGAAGATATATGTAACACTACATCCATATAGTACATGGATATAGAGAAAACACAAATTGAATTACTTATAGCCAAAATACCTTATCATAGCAACAGACTCACATTTGTTCCTGTTTATTGTTATTATGCGCCTGAAAATTCTGACATCGGTATATATGAACTAAGCTCTTGTTTTCTGTTAATAATATCAACGAATTATTTCAATTTATTGATATGTTTAGTTCTTTACGTTTGTCTTGATATAACACTGTTTAATGTAGATATTATTGTTTAATTTATTTTGTGAATGAATATTGTATGCTTGTTTAGTTTTTTATTATAAAAGTGTTAAAACCAGGCGATTATTGGATGTTGTGTTTGTAACTCATTGATGTCGAGAATGTAGATAGCAGACGATTTAGTAATAAACATACAAATTGTATGGATTGAGCGAGAAACAGCAGAGAGACGAAGACGATAGTAGAATAGAGTAAAGATTATTGGATGTTGTGTTTGTAACTCATTGATGTCGAGAATGTAGATAGCAGACGATTTAGTAATAAACATACAAATTGTATGGATTGAGCGAGAAACAGCAGAGAGACGAAGACGATAGTAGAATAGAGTAAAGACAGAGCCACATAGATGTTCAGCATGAAGTTAACTTTGATAGACGTGATAGGCCTAAAGAGTAAGATAGGCCTAACGTTTAAGATGTTAAAATAAGACTAACACTAGAAAGCGAGATAAGAAGAATAACTTATTCCTTTAAAACTTGGTCCTAATATAAGTGAATCAGCCTGAGTACAATTTGACAAAAGGAACAGAGGATATTTTGAAGAAAGACAAGATAAATACTGGAATAGCAGAATACGACTGCAGTAACTCACATTACAATTGCAAGTGAATTATGCACGGAATATTAGTGCAATATAAATAGGAAATGTAGTTCAGTGTCAACTGATATTCTAAAACCATTCAATAGGCGTAAGTGGACTTTAAAAGAAGATAGCCATAATAGTATTTATGATATCTCTATGTGCTTTATAGTGTAAATGATTTGATGTATTTACGTTCAACTAGTTCTAATATATATTTATTATTCTAAAAACGTGTGGAGAGCGTGCTGTTCGTTTATCATTCAATTTATCACCAGCGAGTTATAGACACCTACTGTACAAGAGTTCTAAATTCAACAACAACATCGTATTATATAAGCCTTTAATTGACAATTGGCGGACAGAACTAACCTTAACATCTGACAACGTGCTGTTAACGTCACTTCTATGTTCATTTTGATACATATAAAAGATTGAAACAAATAGTTTAAGCTTTTGATAGTTTAAGAACTAATATTTTCACGGGATTTAATTCGATTTTTATCAAATCAATTAGCTGCAATACAACAAAAAAAAATTAAAGATCACATCAGTCTTGGGGCCGTGGACAAGTTATAAATGGGACAAACAAATCTCATTTGATATAACAAGAGTAGCGAAGAGATGGCGGTGTACGTTGTTTATTAGCTACCTTCCCTCTAGTCGATGACTTCCAAAATCATGTACGATTGGTAAAAATATCCCTCATGTACATTTGCACGAAATTCAACAAATAAGCATACTTGCTTAAGTTTAAATCGGTATAAGAAATTAGAGTGTATCATACATTTTCCAATAGGATGAGAAGAAATAGTGAGTTTCTCTATATGGTACACCTAATGGTTGTTAAACGTTTAGTGGTGCTTGTAGTTCTGTGTTTTACACGCGAGTTCCTTCTGTGGGGTGAGAAAATTAGAATCCCAGTTTGAACGTAACTGATATTTTGGAAATATATCCCCAAAACAAGGAATATATTGGTTTTAGTTCCACTAGTTGAATGTCTAGATTAAATCAGTTTGTATCTATATATATATATCATAAAAACAAAGAATATATTGAGTCTAGTTTTTCTAGTTGAATGTCTAGATTAAATCAGTTTGTATCTATATATATATCCTAAAAACAAAGAATATATTGAGTCTAGTTTTTCTAGTTGAATGTCTAGATTAAATCAGTTTGTATCTATATATATATCCTAAAAACAAAGAATATATTGAGTCTAGTTTTTCTAATTGAATGTCTAGATTAAATCAGTTTGTATCAATATATATATATATATATCCTAAAGACAAGGAATATATTGATTCTAGTTCTTCTAGTTGAATGTCTAGATTTAATCAGTTTGTATCAATATATTTCCAAGGTATCAGTTTTCAATTTCAGTTACGTTCAAATTGGGATTCTAATTTTCTCATCCCACAGAAGGAACTCGCGTGTAAAACACAGAACTACAAGCACCACTAAACGTTTAACAACCATTAGGTGTACCATATAGAGAAACTCACTATTTCTTTTCATCCTACTGGAAAATGTATGATACACTTTAATTTCTTATACCGATTTCAACTTAAGCAAGCATGTTTATTTGTTGAATTTCATGCATATATTTTATTTTAGTTCGGAAATTAGTTGTGGAAACTTTCCTCTATTTTGTACACGAGCAAAAAGTAATAAAAATTAGTTTTGTGTTTTAAACTGGTGCTACAAACTTGTTTATCGGTAAAATCAGTGTGTATTGGAGAACACACTCACGTTAATTTCAATGGTTTCCTCGTCCTAGCAACATGAAGTGGAATATCACATGACAACCTCACGTGATCACAAAGACGATTTCATGCTCTGCACCGAACGAACTTTAACATTCACGGCACTCTAAGCGAGACATGTTCTCTTTATTACCCTAGCAATAAGAACGTCACACGTTTGGGAACAAGTGAACGAGGAAACTTTTCAGACATCCTTGAATTCTTTCCACCCACCGATGTTAAAATGTTAAAAGTGCTTCGACTGGCCACAGGAGAAATATTTGTCAGAATGCGAGACGTGCACGCCGCACGTGCCCTCTAGTACCCGTTATTCTCCCGCGCTCGAAAGAATCCATTTAACAAGTGGCAGTGACTATGGAAAGAAATCTAATGATATGGACTAGTCAAGTGAAGGTGCTATTATACGTGGTAGTGACATGTGTCTTACTTCTAACAGCATGTAATTCCTACGGTAAGTTTAGAAAAATGATATTACTAGAAATAAGAAGAGCGTATATATGTAGCTTTAGTCTGTTGTTTGCATCAAACTAAACAGTGAGATGTTGCAATTTGTTTACTAAATACAATGAACAAACAATAAATATCTACTAATCACTAAATAGAGTGAAAAAAGAGTAAACAAATTATTTAATAATTACTAAATACAGTGAACAAACAGGAAACAAATTATTTAATAATCACTAAATACAGTGAACAAACAGTCAAAAGGTATATACTGATCACTAGATACAGTGAACAAACAGTCAAAAAGTATTTACTAATCACTAAATACAGTGAACAAGCAGTCAAAAATTGTTTAGTAATCACTAAATGCAGTGAACAAACAGTGAAAAATTGTTTAGTGATCACTAAATGCAGTGAACAAACAGTCAGAAATTGTTTAGTAATAACTAAATGCAGTTAACAAACAGTCAGAAATTACTTAGTAATCATTAAATACAGTGAACAAAAGTACAAAGTCATTCACCAGTCACTAAGCACGGTGAACAAACAGTAAATAAATTATTTACTAATGACTAAATACGATGAACAAACAGTTAAAATTTATTCACCAGTCACTAAATACGGTGAACAAATAGTCAAATGTTTTTTAATAATCACTAAATACAGTGAACAAAGAGTTAAATTTATTCACTAGTCACCAAATACGGTGAACAAACAGTCAAAATTTAGTAATAATTAAATACAGTGAACAAATAGTCAAAATCTATTTATCAGCCACTAAATGCAGTGAACAAACAGTCAACAATTAAGTAATTACTAAATACGGTGACGAAATAGTCAGAAATTATTTACTGATCGCTAAATACGGTGAACAAACAGTTAAAAGTTATTCACTAGTCATCAAATACGGTGAACAAACAGTAAAACATTTAGTAATCACTATATACAGTGAACGAACAGTCAAAAAGTATTTACTAATCACTAAATACGTTGAAGAAACAGTAAAAAATCGTTTAGTAATCACTAAATACAGTGAAAAGACAGTCAAAATTATTTATTAATTACTTAACATCATGAACAAACAGCTAAAATTTATTCACCAGTCACTAAATACGTGAACAAAGAGTAAAAAAAAGTATTTACTAGTCACTAAATACGATGAACAAATAGTCAAAAATTATTTAATAATCACTAAATGCAGTGAACAAGCAGTAAACAAATTATTTACTGATCGCGAAATATGGTGAACAAACAGTTAAAATTTGTTTACCAGTCACCAAATACGGTGAACATACAGTCAAAATTATTTACTAATCACTAAATACGTTGAGCAAACAGTCAAACATTGTTTAGTGATCACTAAATACGACGAAAAAAACAGTAAGAAATTTAGTAATTACTAACTACGGTGAATAAACAGTCAAAATGTATTCACCAGTTACTAAATACGGTGAACAAAGAGTCAAACATTATTCACCAGTCACTAAATACGGTGAACAAACAGTCAAAAATTATTTACTAATTACTAAATGCGGTGAACAAAGAGTCAAAATTTATTCACCAGTCACTATATACGAAGAAATTCAAAAATTTACTAATCACTAAATACGTTGAATGAACGGTTAGAAATTATATAGTAATCACTAAATACAATGAACAAACAGTTACAATTTTTTTCCCAATCACTAACTACGGATAAAACAATCGTAAATACTTCACGAGTCACTAAATATAGTGTACAAACGATCATAAGTCATTCATAAGCTACGTCCACGTCAGGTGCCTCTAATAATGACGTTTCTGTGATGTTGGTTTTGCACTATAAATAAAGCATGTGGAAATGCTTCATTTAAGCCAAGTTAAATATTTTAATCGTGAACTGACAAACACCGAGTCATTTGTCTCATGACCATTTCATTCACTGGTACATGTTATTTGATATTCAACAAATTTGTGCTGTATGTTTTACTGTCTTCATAATTTATCTTACCACAAATAATACAGTGCATTATTTATTAGGTTTACAAACATTGGTTTAAATGCTACCCAAACCCCTTGTCGTTTATATACTTAAACTAAACGCACCTTTTACACCCATTTGGTCAACTAAATATTACTTTATTCTAGTTATTTTAACTTCCTCTAATACCTTCACTTTATACGTATGCACGATAGATGAAAAGGTTCACATCTACTGTCATTGGATAATTCTGTTGTGTAAATAGAAAGCTTTAGGCTTTGGTTCTATATTGGATTAGAAGCTAGATAATGAAATTGTTCTTCCATAGAAGCTGCTCCATCAGTAGAGCATGGATAATTTAATTGGCTTTTCAATCAACTTGGAATAAGAGAATGGTATGCGCGGTTTGACCACTAGCGACTGGGGCATTGTTTGTAAGCCAGCTAATATTGTAAATCGATGGATCAGTAGCTCACACACTGATTTGAAACTTAGTCCTACAAGAGCCGTTGTTTTGTAGACCAGAATGATGAAACTTAGTCATACTTGAACCATTGGTTGTAGACAAGAATGGCAAAACTTGGTCTTACACGATCCATTGTTTGTGGAACATGTTGAAAATTAGTCCTACACGAACCGTTGCTTTGTAGACAAGGATCATGAAACTTAGTCTAATATGAACAGTTTCAATGGTTGTCATGTTAAATGTAACACTTAAATCTAGGAAAACGCTTCCTTCCTGTAAGGGTTAGGCCTTCCTGTGCAAGGCGAATTAATATTATTTGGTTTCGTGTATTTAATTGAGAGCTTTTAAAATGTTAAATTATTAGAAGATACTTTTCCAATATGTATCAGAATTAAAAAAACAACTCAGATATATAACAAAAATAATAATTTAAATACATTTTAATAACTTTGAGACTGTTTGATAATTTTAAGCTTTATTATTTAGATATTTATTACAAACATCTAAACGTTATCAAGACAAAGAATAATTTCCAAAACACAAGATTTTAGCAAACGACAATAAAAACAAATTATCGCATGAAAACATTGTCTCATGTTCGAAAAAAACTAATTTTACCCCAAATTCCTCTTTGTTAATCTAGAGAAACATTCCTGTTTAGTTTTGTTTTATTAATGTAGAGAAAGTGTTCCTCTTTTAACATTCATAATATACCAGGGCCCGGCATGGCCAGGTGGGTTAAGGCGTGCGACTCGTAATCTGAGGGTCGTGGGTTCGCATCCCCGTCGCACCAAACATGCTCGCCTTTTCAGCTGTGGGGACGTTATAATGTGACGGTCAATCCCACTATTCGTTGGTAAAAGAGTAGCCCAAGAGTTGGCGGTAGGTGGTGATGACTAGCTGCCTTCTCTCTAGTCTTACACTGCTAAATTAGGGATGGCTAGTGCAGATAGCCCTCGAGTAGCTTTGCGCGAAATTCAAAAACAAACAAACAAACATAATATACAAAAAATGTGTACTTTACATGTTGGAGAAAATAATGCGATTTATATTCGTAATGGAAGAGAATAGAAAACTCTCTACTCTAGAAGTTATAGCATCTCATGTGAATAGCATACTCATTCCAGCGAATAAGAAATGAATATGACAAAGAAATGTTGAGAAAATGAAATGTTTTTTTTTTTTTAGGAAAGTGCTCTACAGTTATTTTTTATTTAATTTCTGGTTCATTCTTATATGTTATAATGTATTATATAAGATTCTACTAGTGAGTGAAACATTAGTGTTTCATGTCATCGTATTCACACTGTCCTTGCAAGGCTTAGTGCATGCTATGAAGCTGAGATTTATATGGCAGAATACCACCTGAGACCCATATCACAGATTTTGGTCGCGGTATCAAGAGAGACCTAAGGTGGCTCTTAAAGTTGTCAGAAGAACCTTGCGAGCTTATAGCTAATGGTTATCCTTAGTGGTCTTTAAATGCTTTGCAGAGGTAGGTTTACTAGAATACTTAGGACTACAGTTTCAATTGATTCGGTGGATTTATCTTCATCACTTGAAGCTGTGAAATGATATCCTAGCGACTACAATATGAAACAGTTCAGTTTAAGAGGTGGCTTTTTGTGAGTTTAACACGTTCTTCCCCAGGAAATGATAAATAAAAATAAATCTAACTACAAAAGTGTAAACATTGAAAAATAAATTATTATTTCAGGCTAACTGCGTATTTTATTTCTATTGATGGTGTCTTTTAAGACTGAAGATGTTCTAATTGTTGCTGTTAAAGAAGTCCGCTATGTCTCTAAAGTTGTTTTAATACTGTAATTAATACGTGAATTATTCCAGGTTTTTAAACTTAACCACTTGTCTTCTGGTTTTATTATGTTCTTTTGTGTTACAGACGAAATACATCAGAAAGTATTAAGAATTGGTTACTTGTTATTTTTTTTGTGGACATATAAAATGCAATATTCTTCCCAGTAGTTAATTTTTTTTTCAAATCTAACAAGATACACTAACCAGTCGATTTCGATTAAAATTTAATGGATAATCCAAATTCTATAGCTGCATACAAACAAGACCTGAAGTTTTCTCACCAAGACAAACTTAGGTCGCGAGCTCTCACCTTTCTGTCAATAAAAGATAAAATTAGGTCGCTAGCTCTTACTTATCTATGAACAAGACAAATTCATGTCGCTATCTGTTACATTTTTGTCAACGTTAAGTGAAACATAAGCCTCATTAGTTGTTATATTTCTGTTTATTCAAAGCCAAATTACGTTGCTAGATCTCATGTTTCGGTCAACGTTGACAAAAATGTAAGTTCTAGAGATTTACATTTTCCTCAACGTTAACTCAAAGATAACTCGCTAGAACTTACATTTTTCTCAAAGGCAAGTGAAAGATAGCGTAATAGTGGAAAAGAGAGAATATGAAAATAAAATGAATGTAATAGTTAAAATTAACGTTATTGTTTTCAAATTCTTGAACGAAATTAAGTTTGGATACAACCGCAAACAAAACTGTAAAAAGTATTGGTTCTGCAATAAGAGTTCAGATATAAACAAAATAGTATAAAAATCATAAAAAAGATATTTCATTTAAATAACAACGCTCTATTAACTTATGAGTTTGGAATATGGTATCACAGAAAACAGTTAAAGAATGATGGAACATAATAAAAATTCAAACATAAACACGAGAACAAGTTGAACTAAATTAAGTTCGGGAAATAGTAACAAACAAATATAAAGTACTGGTGCATTAGGGGAGCTGTACAAGAAATTGAGGTAATGGAGACTTTGAGTGATGCATTGAGACCACTGTGAATCATGAGGGAACCTTAGAATCTGGTAGTAGAACGTGGGTATCCTAAGTTAGATTAACATGATTTAATATTTAGATTTATTAGTTAAATAAACATATTTACTAACCTTTCACAGAACGATCAACAGAGGGCAGCATCGCCTGGAAGATGGAGCCTTGGAAACAAATGTCTACAACAGAAGAACTGAAAACAGCGTCAGCTGATAAATTTCTTCCTCATTTCTACAAAAAACAGAAAAACGCCACTGCACAACTCGGCCAAACCATTTATCTTCACTGCATTGTAAAAAATCTCGGAGATAGGACGGTACGCTTGAATATCTTACTATATCAATCAAAAATTGTTAACTGTTATTAACTTCGATAAAAACAAATTACAGAAACAATACTTCGCGTTTGTCTCGTTTCAATCTACAGAAACATTATCTTTTTAACGAATATAGACTCAGGTTGAATCTCTTAAAGGCAAATATAATTTTCTACTGTGAATTTAATTGAACTTTTTTTCGCCGCCAGTTTGGATATAAAACATTAATTATCCCTGTGCCAGGAATGTTTTCAAATATCTACATAAATATATTGTATAACTACCTACATCTAGGTTGTTACGTGTCACATTAACAATGACTTATTAAAATTAAATATTTGAGAGTTAATACTGTTCTCAGCTGGTAAAAATACTAAATATAAAATAAGTGATTTCATTGCATACCTGTTTCTCAAAACATTCATTTGATATTACACTTTTTAAATATTTGTCTGAATACGTATCAACACTTTCCATTTGATAAACAAGAAACCTGAGTTGTGTTCTCAATAAAGAAGTGTTAAATGAAGTCTATCATTGACATTGTGTAAAGAGTAAAGATCACTCTGATTTTATGAAGTCTATCATTGACATTGTATAAAGAGTAGAGATCACTCTGATTTTATGAAGTCTATCATTGACATTGTGTAAAGAGTAAAGATCACTCTGAGTTTATGAAGTCTATCATTGACATTGTGTAAAGAGTAAAGATCACTCTGATTTTATGAAGTCTATCATTGACATTGTGTAAAGAGTAAAGATCACTCTGATTTTATGAAGTCTATCATTGACATTGTGTAAAGAGTAAAGATCACTCTGAGTTTATGAAGTCTATCATTGACATTGTGTAAAGAGTAGAGATCACTCTGATTTTATGAAGTCTATCATTGACATTGTGTAAAGAGTAAAGATCACTCTGAGTTTATGAAGTCTATCATTGACATTGTGTAAAGAGTAGAGATCACTCTGAGTTTATGAAGTCTATCATTGACATTGTGTAAAGAGGTAGAGATCACTCTGATTTTATGAAGTCTATCATTGACATTGTGTAAAGAGGTAGAGATCACTCTGATTTTATGAAGTCTATCATTGACATTGTGTAAAGAGTAGAGATCACTCTGAGTTTATGAAGTCTATCATTGACATTGTGTAAAGAGTAGAGATCACTCTGAGTTTATGAAGTCTATCATTGACATTGTGTAAAGAGGTAGAGATCACTCTGATTTTATGAAGTCTATCATTGACATTGTGTAAAGAGGTAGAGATCACTCTGATTTTATGAAGTCTATCATTGACATTGTGTAAAGAGGTAGAGATCACTCTGATTTTATGAAGTCTATCATTGACATTGTGTAAAGAGTAGAGATCACTCTGAGTTTATGAAGTCTGTCATTGACATTGTGTAAAGAGTAAAGATCACTGATTTTATGAAGTCTATCATTGACATTGTGTAAAGAGGTAGAGATCACTCTGATTTTATGAAGTCTATCATTGACATTGTGTAAAGAGTAGAGATCACTCTGAGTTTATGAAGTCTATCATTGACATTATGTAAAGAGTAAAGATCACTCTGAGTTTATGAAGTCTATCATTGACATTGTGTAAAGAGGTAGAGATCACTCTGATTTTATGAAGTCTATCATTGACATTGTGTAAAGAGTAAAGATCACTCTGATTTTATGAAGTCTGTCATTGACATTGTGTAAAGAGTAAAGATCACTCTGATTTTATGAAGTAAACAATTTTATTTACCTGATCACTTACATCCAGCACGAGAATTATTTATTATTAATGAACAAATCTCTACAAATAAAGTGTCATCGCAGTCCAAATGAAAGTTCAAGACAGTGTTTTTGTACTGAATGTTTTCTACTGATACTTTTTACGTTTATATTTCCTTCGGAGTATCTCTTACATCGTTGTTTATTGTGTTGGTGCTGATGGACATGATTACGCACTGTTGTTCGACACCGCCTTCTTTATTAGCATTATATTCTTATAAAGTACAAGTACATATATCTTTGGTATTTAGTAATCATTTCAAAGTCTTAAGGTTTTTATTAAGGCTTTGTATTATGCTACCTGGTGGCACAGCGGCGTGTCTGCACACTTTCAACACGGGTATCGGGTTTCGGTACTCGTGGTATGCAAAGTATAGTTAGTCCATTGTTTAGATTTGTACTTAAATTGCAAACAAACTTTCTATTATTTAAACTCTTAATTCTATTACAATCACTATGTTAGGATTATCATCAGTTTTTGAGGTATATTATATTAAGTGCGCCTTTCTCATTCTCTGCTTTTAGGGTCCAGCAGGGCCAAGCGTGTTAAGGCGTGCGACTCGTAATCTGAGGGTCGCAGGTTCGCATCCCCGACGTGCCATACATGCTCGCCCTTTCAGCCGTGGGGGCGTTATAATGTGACGGTCAATCCCACTATTCGTTGGTAAAAGAGTAGCCCAAGAGTTGGCGGTGGATGGTGATGACTAGCTGCCTTCCATCTAGTCTTACACGGCTAAATTAGGGACGGCTAGCACAGATAGCCCTCGAGTAGCTTTGTGCAAAATTCAAAACAAACAAACAAACAATTCTCGGCTTTTTTCCGCCAGAGTTCCAAAGCATTTATTTTTATTTGATTTTTTCCTTTACTGAAATGTTGTATCGTATGTTACACGAAGAAGAAACGTGGCAACCCATTCTTATATATCAGTGTAATAATATAAAAGAAATTTCCTGATTCCTAATTATTAGTATTTCTAACAAGTTACAATTAATCGATGACAGAATAACAGTTTATCTGGAAAAAAATTTAATTTGTATATATTTTTATGAAGAGATAAATAGGAAGAAATGGACGTTGTAACGATGATAGAGTAGAATAGGCGAGATCAGTGATGTCGATATATATCTTTTAGAATATGCGTGATTTCTCCTAGACAAACAAATAAATAATCCACAAAATGGTACAACAAATATATATATTTTTCACTGTTTTCTTTTCGAATTACTACTTTCCACCATTTTGATTTCTATGGTAGATAGTTTTCTTTGTCCTCTGCCAGTAGAAATTCTTTTTTTTTCTTCAGCAAGTTTCATTGTAAATGTAAAAAAAACAACAACAATCTATCATTTTAAAACGTACTTTTAATTTATTGTTTTAACATAGTTGACAACATGAAGTTTAATATGCATCTGTTAGCACAGCACAGTGGACAACATGACGTTTAATATGTACATGTTAACAGAAAACTGTGGTCATGGTGGCGTTGGAAGTCAAACACGTAAAACACAATGGATGGTATTTAGTTTCGAGCACCTAAGTTATATGAAAGGCTAAAATTACACATTTTTTTAGTTTTACCCATACCAATTCAACTGAGACGAAAGTTGAGGATCCGGAAAGGTTTGACAGTAAATAATGAATAAATTATAGTAAAATAAAATAAAAATTAGCTTTGAGGTTTATAACAAACATACTTAATGCAAATAGATTTAACAAGGTTAATGCTTGTGGACAAAATACTGAAAAGTTAATTGAAGTTGATTGGCCTTATCTCGTTATTAGTAACAACCCTAATTTGAAGAGATTATTCCTTTTAACTTTGAATTACGATTTGAAAAGAACTCTGTTCCACCATCAAGGTTCCATTAGTTTGAATCACGCTTTGTCTATATAAAAATACATATTTAACTTCAGTTTAAGCTCTAAGTCTATAAGCTCTCCAAGATTATGACTAAACAGCTTCTAGAAGCTAGTAGAAACGATGGATTTTCATGTTGTTATTGATGTTTTAATTGACTCTTCGAGTGCAAGTGCTCTTGGGAAATCTTCCGATAGAAGAGTGCAGTTATCTTGTTCAACACTTCTGAAAGCTAACATTCATTTAACCTCTCAATACTTTACGTTTTAAAATGTAATGGTAATTATTAAGAGCTTTTCAGACCTTCGTAAAGTTATTGTAGATAATTTATGTAAGTGTTAGATGCAAACCGAAATTAAATTTAGGTTCTAGGATCAGAGACCTGTGTATAAAGAATAGTTTTATTAAGCTTCTAAGATCAAAGACCTGTGTATAAAGAATAGTTTTATTAAGCTTCTAAGATCCAAGACCTGTGTATAAAAATGAGTTTTATTAAGCTTTTAAGATCAAAGACCTGTGTATAAAGAATAGTTTTATTAAGCTTCTAAGATCAAAGACCTGTGTATAAAGAAGAGTTTTATTAAGCTTCTAAGATCCAAGACCTGTGTGTAAACAATAGTTTTATTGAGCTTCTAAGATCAAAGACCTGTGTATAAAGAATAGTTTTATTAAGCTTCTAAGATCAAAGACCTGTGTATAAAGAATAGTTTTATTAAGCTTCTAAGATCAAAGACCTGTGTATAAAGAATAGTTTTATTAAGCTTCTAAGATCAAAGACCTGTGTATAAAGAATAGTTTTATTAAGCTTCTAAGATCAAAGACCTGTGTATAAAGAAGAGTTTTATTAAGCTTCTAAGATCCAAGACCTGTGTGTAAAGAATAGTTTTATTGAGCTTCTAAGATCAAAGACCTGTGTATAAAGAATAGTTTTATTAAGCTTCTAAGATCAAAGACCTGTGTATAAAGAATAGTTTTATTAAGCTTCTAAGATCAAAGACCTGTGTATAAAGAAGAGTTTTATCAAGCTTCTAAGATCAAAGACCTGTGTATAAAGAATAGTTTTATTAAGCTTCTAAGATCAAAGACTTGTGTATAAAGAATATTTTTATTAAGCTTCTAAGATCAAAGACCTGTGTGTAAAGAATAGTTTTATTAAGCTTCTAAGATCAAAGACCTGTGTGTAAAGAATAGTTTTATTAAGCTTCTAAGATCAAAGAGTATTGATATCAAATTGATGACGACAACTTGTGCTGACAAACAGGATTATAACAGCGTCACACTTTCAGTTAATCTAGAATATCAAAATTACGTCACCTCTAATAATATCAATTATAACTTCCTTTAAATCAGTACAATAATAAAACTGATAAGCCTGAAACTGACCGTTCACAGAAGGTGTAAAAGACATATTCCGATGTATTTTAATGGTATAATCACAGAATATTACGGAAGTTAATAATCAGGAAAGTGGCTACCTAAGAGAACGTTAACTCTAGTAACTATGAGACCAGTTTTCTGTACCACTTGCACCAACAAACTATAAAACCCGATATTGATGGATTCAATAACGTACCAACAAACTACTGACAACAATAACAACAAATTACAATGAATGTAATAACACGAAAATAAATAAACCATCGACAAACAACGAGGTTTATAGATGTAATGAGGTTGTGAAACAAGAATAAACAAAACAAGTAGGATCAAAACGTTTAGTAAATCATATTATGTTCATGACAGTAAAAACAAGTGGGATTAAAACGTTTAGTAAATCATATTATGTTCATGACAGTAAAAACAAGTGGGATCAAAACGTTTAGTAAATCATATTATGTTCATGACAGTAAAAACAAGTGGGATCAAAACGTTTAGTAAATCATATTATGTTCATGACAGTAAAAATAAGTGAGATCAAAACGTTTGGTAAATCATATTATGTTCATGACAGTAAAAACAAGTGAGATCAAAACGTTTGGTAAATCACATTATGTTCATGACAGTAAAACAAGTAAGATCAAAACGTTTAGTAGATTACATTATGTTCATGACAGTAAAACAAGTAAGATCAAAAAGTTTAGTAAATTACATTATGCTTATGACAGTAAAAACAAGTAGGATAAAAAAGTTTAGTAAATCACATTATGTTCATGACAGTAAAAATAAGTGAGATCAAAACGTTTGGTAAATCACATTATGTTCATGACAGTAAAACAAGTAAGATCAAAACGTTTAGTAGATTACATTATGTTCATGACAGTAAAACAAGTAAGATCAAAAAGTTTAGTAAATTACATTATGCTTATGACAGTAAAAACAAGTAGGATAAAAAAGTTTAGTAAATCACATTATGTTCATGACAGTAAAAACAAGTAGGATAAAAAAACTTTTCTAAATCACATACTGGAATATTTTACAGTGTTCGCTATAGTAAAAACAAGTAGGATAAAAAACTTTTCTAAATCACATACTGGAATATTTTACAGTGTTCGCTATAGTAAAAACAAGTAAGACGAAAAGGTTTTGGGGCGTTCCCCGATGAAACAGTAGTAATTTTACGTACTTACAGCACGAAAATCTAAAGTTCGATACCTCACAGTAGACACAGCATAAAGCCCAAGGAAACCGATTGATAAGTCAGATTTAGGAACATTTTACTGAACTGTGAAAACTACCCAACAAATACATTACAACTGAATGTTTTCAAAGAACATCAGTTTCTATAACCAACCAATATGCACGTATTGTCTATGGTAACAGATACATTGTTTTATCGAGTGAAACCATTTATTTTCTATTGTGGTAAAAACCCAGCCCCGTAGTAAATAATGCAACCCGTTTACACTGTGTGTAGGTGGTTTGAACAGACCACGTTGTATCTTGTTGTGTAGAGAACCGTTGGTGATTATCTGAGTAAGAAAAAACGATATTTCTGGCTCTCTTTTATAAACTGAAGAAACTTTTCGTTTGTTTTTTAAAAATAAAACTATTCTTTATACACAGTTCTTTGATCTTAGAAGCTTAATAAAACTCTTCTTTATACACAGGTCTTTGATCTTAGATCTTAGGTCTTGTTGTCGTCATCAATTTGATATCAATACTCGGGCGAAATATCTAATTAAAGAAAGTAATTAATTCTAATACTGTGTAAGTAATTTTTTTGCAATAGCCAATTAATTTTACACTCCACATAACAACGTTTAGTGTTTAATTGACGTCACATGTCTGACAGAAGCCATATTTTGACGTCAAAATTCATGATAATTCGGTTAACAAAAAACTTTGGAAGGAATATGAAATATAAATTTAGGTACGTAGCATTATAAATGAGGTTGTCATAGAAACACCTTAGCAGTTAAGACTACTTGAAATTTAAAATAAAAGCTAGTGACCCTTTATTTATTAAGGCTTATATTTTAAACACTATAGGTTTTCTTCATATTTTTACACTGATTTTCTAGTTTTACTTGTGAAATAAAAATCATATTAAAATATAAGCAAATTCCAATGAAGTATGATAAATCTAAAAAAAAAAGAAAATATGGTTTTGTTTCTAACGAAATCAAATCTTGACCAGTGATTATATACTATCCACGCCTGAAGTCTTCACAAGTATCACAGCTTGACCATGTCTGGTCAATGTTAGATCATGACCACTTTTCATCTCTATCAGAATCTGAACATCCTTCAATACTAACAGGTCGTAACTCCGTTTGTCAGCTAATATAAATACATTAAATAACAGGAAATTTCATTAGTTCTGAGATATATGCACACTTTTGTTGCAGTATGTTTTTTAGAGTGTATAACTATACAGTTAGTGTGTAACTATAAGCTTTAATTTATTAATGAAGATTTTTTTCGAACTGGCTTCAGATGGGTCTTCACTTTGTGGAAGTTTGTTTGAACTGGCTTGATGTTTAGTTTAAATACCTTTTTACCCTAAACGTTTTGCTACTTGTGTGTGCTTTATTATTATTATTACACGAAAACATATGTTGTGTTATTTTTTCTTTAAATTGCTTTAAGAAGCTTGTTATAATAATATCTTTCTTCTTAATCGTCTGTGACTTAATACCCCGACCACAAGAGGCCTTGGCGGTATTGCACCGTCGAGAGGTCGGTGGTATATCGGTGTTAAACATGTCTTCTGGATCGTAATATATCAGATAACAATTGCTAATTAACCACCTATAATTCTCCCACCAAGTTGAATTATGGCTCAAAAATCAGTGGAAGGTTCATCACAAACACCTCATTGTGATTCGTCATGATTGAGAATATTATAACCATAGATTTAAGCCATAAGCAAAGACACATTAACATGAAATAAAATACGCTGCATATTTTTAAAAAGGATCCGAGGGTACAAGCTATAACGTGGGATTATAAAATGTATCTTAGGTTTCGGAGGTGACTCCGGAAATAGGACCCACATTGCGGTGGGGATACACTGTCTATCAGTCTTAACCTCTAATTCGCTAGTGTCACATAAGAAAATTAGAAATTAGGAGAGCGAAATGTGGGTGCTCAAGCCCACAACATCTCATATCTATATCACCCTTCACTGCCTACAGACAGTTGTGGGAAGGTGACTGCTCTCCCAAATTAAGAAAAAGATAAACATAAAAAGATGGAAAAAAATAAAAATATAAATAAATAAATAAAAATGAAAATAAAGTACTAACATTTGGGGATAAGTGAGATAAAACTTTAATCTTGAAGTTATCATTCCTGTCCCCAATATTGTAGAGGTACTAATTAACACGACATAATTTACTGTGACTGTCGTGCTTTTATATGCAGCTTAAAGTGTACATCCGCATAAAGTAGCACTAGGTTCTTAGATGACCTTATTTTTAACTAAAAGTAATTTTTAGTAGAATTTCTCTTATTTTATTTTTACTGTATTTATTATAGAATAGTTTAATAATTATCAGACTCGAATTTTCCGATGCCTGGTGTGTGCTGCATGGGTTTGCTTTTGTGACCACTTGGACCAGTCAGGGCGTTTCTTGTCGCTTTGACAGGTTCTATGAAACTCTTGGCCTTTGGCAGAGTCTTAGCGGGGCTGCAGGTCACCAGGTTGGGGATGTCTCGTTTCACGTGTTTGACCATCGGGCGCTTCTCACCACATTCTGGGATTTTGTCCCCGTTTTTCGGGGCCCTGGTGTGTGGAGGCTCAGCGTCTCTCTCCTTGCTGAGGATAAGGTTGGGGACGAGTTGATTGCCTTTGTCCAGGGACATTGTTCTTTCGAGTTTGTCGACTGGTCCTGGTGGGTGGGTCTCAAGAAAATCTGTGCCTCCTTGTTGAGGCAAACTGGCATGTGGCATTCGCGAGCCCGCCACCTGGCCTTGCGGGACAAGCAGGACATCTTAGCTGTCTTGTTTCATAGCAGGCCAATGGATCACTGGGTCCTCTCAGACAGTAAGAGCCTTTGCAGGGAAATAGATTTGGATTATTCCAAACTATTCTATGTGGCAAGCATCTCTAGTGTGACGGAACCTGTTGATCCTAGAAATGTTAGGCGAGTTCCACTGTGTAAAGCACAGGGGATGACCAAGACCAGACACATCTCCAGTCTGATGGTGGAGAATGGTCGATCGTCATCTGACGTTCTAGCGTGCCTTGGCTATTACCGGCGTTTATATTCGGCTTCACCCGTGGACGAGGGGTTGTGGGACGACATTACTCAGTTTTTGGCTTCCCTCGACCCTTCCTTTCACGAACCGCTAGTGAAACCCATCGGTTTGGGTGAATGTTGGTCGGCCTTTCAGTCCATGCCACTTCTACCACCACGTGTGGCATGTTGTCGGATCCTATTTCTTCAGACTCTTTAACAGCTGCCACGGGGTTATGCTGCCGGGAATGCTGGATGAGCTTATTTCTCTTATCTGTAAGGATCACAGCCAGACTGAAGATCTTTTCTCGTGGCGTCCTATATCTCTCCTGAATGTGGATGTAGAGATTATTTCTGAAGTCCTGTGTCCCAATTTGGGAGCAGTTATGCCTTCCTTAGTCTACTGAGCTCAGACGTGTGGCGTGCATGGCGGAAGCATCTAATCTGGTGCTTCTCCAGGACCTGTTCCATTACATCACGGACAGGGATATTCCTGCGATCTTTGTGTTCCTCGACCAGACCAAAGCTTTTGATCGAGTTCAACACAAATTTTTGTTGTTCGTTCTGGAGATGTGTGGCCTTCCTCCTGTTTTTGTCCAGTATGTGCAAACCTTGTAGACGACTGCTTCAAGCAGGCTCCTGATTAACAGATATCTGACATCGTCCTTTCCCATCTTGCAGGGAGTTCGTCAGGGTTGACTGTTGGTCCCCTCGCTTTATGCATTGGTGATCAAGTGCCTGCTCTCTTATCTGTATCACTCGGTCTCGGTGCGTGGCCTCCAGTTGCCGGGGTTTATGAGTGTCAAATACGTCTCTCATGCAGACAATGTGAATCTGTTCCTTGCGAACATAACATCATTAGGTTCGGCGCTGGCCATTGCCCACCGTTACTCTTAGGCCCGCACTGCCCAGCACAATTATGCTATGTCTTGGGCTCGGGGTTGTGCAAATGGGCATCATCTGCCAACTACCCGTTTGGATTGGACTGGACCTCTTCCCCAGTCACTTGCATTGGGGTTTATTTTCTCGCACGCCCATATGTTGCATGTGGGAGATGGTGCAGCGTATCGGTTCGGCAGTGCATGATTACCACTACTGCCCTGCTAACTTGTTTGGCAGGACAGAGATAGTGAGGAGTAGGATATTCCCCCTGCTCTGGTACCTTAGGGCTGTTCTTCCTCTGGATGGCTGCACTGCACGGGCTATGGAGTGTCATATCTTTACCTTTCTGTGGGGTAGCAAACCTGAGGTTGTATCTCGGCTTTCTTTGACCGTGCCGCCTCGCAGGGGAATTTTGGGCATATCATGTGCCCGAGCCCAGTATATTTCTCTCTTACTGTCTACCACCTTTCGCTGTCTGACCTTGGAGGGTCATACGGGTTGCCACCTCATTAGATTCTTGGTTGGCACAAAGCGCAGGTTTTTTAGTGTTCCATTGAGATTGCAAACACCAAAGTGTTTTGACCATCCTTCCTGGTATATAGATGTTGCTGCGGCAATACGGTGATGTCGCGCCATGTCAGCCGATATTCCGACGGACTATTCCCTCTACCACCTGCTGGTACCTGAATGTACATACAGGATTGAGCAACACCAGCCTGCTCTGCCATGGGACATTATTTGGGGCCGCGTTGCAATGCGCCATGTTGATAACTACCTCCAGGTTTTCAACTGAGACGGAAATTAAAAAAAAAAATAGAATAATCTACAGTCTTATATGGAACTCCAGAAGATAACGCCTGCCAGGTGAAATAGTTAATATCCGGACTAATGAAGGAGCCCTAGGTCTACCCAAGTTGACAACTACCTCACAGCAGTCACTGTTCAGAACACGTGTAAACTTATGGAGTCTGAACACAACTGTGTTCCTTTCTATAACTACAAAGTTGGTTTCAACGCCAAATTTTACGTAAATAAGACCAAACCTCAAGTACCACGAGCAGAAACTCCACCAGCCTACCTGAAAAATATGAAAGTACTACGAGCAGAAACTCCACCAGCCTATCTGAAAAATATGAAAGTACTACGAGCAGAAACTCCACCAGCCTACCTGAAAAATATGAAAGTACTACGAGCAGAAACTCCACCAGCCTATCTGAAAAATATGAAAGTACTACGAGCAGAAACTCCACCAGTCTACCTGAAAAATATGAAAGTACTACGAGCAGAAACTCTACCATCCTACCTGAAAAATATGAAAGTACTACGAGCAGAAACTCCACCATCCTACCTGAAAAATATGAAAGTACTACGAGCAGAAACTCCACCAGCCTACCTGAAAAATATGAAAGTACTACGAGCAGAAACTCCACCAGCCTACCTGAAAAATATGAAAGTACTACGAGCAGAAGCTCCACCAGTCTACCTGAAAAATATGAAAGTACTACGAGCAGAAACTCCACCAGCCTACCTGAAAAATATGAAAGTACTACGAGCAGAAACTCCACCAGCCTACCTGAAAAATATGAAAGTACTACGAGCAGAAACTCCACCAGTCTACCTGAAAAATATGAAAGTACTACGAGCAGAAGCTCCACCAGCCTACCTGAAAAATATGAAAGTACTACGAGCAGAAACTCTACCAGTCTACCTGAAAAATATGAAAGTACTACGAGCAGAAACTCTACCAGTCTACCTGAAAAATATGAAAGTACTACGAGCAGAAACTCCACCAGCCTACCTGAAAAATATGAAAGTACTACGAGCAGAAACTCCACCAGCCTACCTGAAAAATATGGAAGCAGAAACAGAAAAGGTAAGAATCCAAAATCCAGCACTTCAACTACATAAAATATCAACAGAAAAGATATATGAAAATCTAACAGATAAAATACAAGCTAAAATAGTGAATGAATATCCACATATTAACTGGAAGACAGCATGGACTACAACAAGCAACAGGAAAATAGAAAACAAAAGAAGAGACCTAAATTATAAAATAGTACATAATATAGTAAGTACAGAAAACATTAAACAGAGAGAAAGTAATGAAATCAAACAAATGTCCTTACTGCCAGTGCACAGAAACAACAAAACATGCTATCTATGACTGTCCACACGTAAAAGTATTTTGGCGGAAGATATCCGACATTTTTCACACGGGCTTGATAAGTTAAGCTACAAAACTCTTTAATATTCCACTAATCAGAAATTATCCTTCTTTTTGGTGAGTGAATTTAAATACCAGATATGGTCCCCAAGATGCAAAGCCGTTTATGAAAACGTAAAGGAAAGTGTCCCGGTGATGATGAGAAAAATTAGAGCAAACACAAGGATCAGGTTAAAAATCGATAAACATCGATTAATGAAAGAAGAATTCAATAAGAGATGGGTCCAGGAAGATTAGAAAATCAGTAAGAGATGGGTCCCGGAAGATTAGAAAATGAATAAGAGATGGGTCCGGGAAGATTAGAAAATGAATAAGAGATGGGTCCAAGAAGATTGGAAAATGAATAAGAGATGGGTCCGGGAAGATTGGAAAACGAATAAGAGATGGGTCCGGAAAGATTGGAAACTGAATAAGAGATGGGTCCCGAAAGATTAGGAAATCAATAAGAGATGGGTCCCGGAAGATTAGGAAATCAATAAGAGATGGGTCCCGGAAGATTAGAAAATCATTGAAACGAAAGGCGGATTCATTCATAGACCTGAAATTTTAAAATTCACCATGTCAAAGCAAACATCACTCGCTGACTTCAAGTGGACGACGGAGGAGGGAACCTCGGCGGACCAGCCAACGCTGGAGGTGCATACCTGGTTAGTGAATGTGTTTGTGTACTTCTCATGTGTAGGCGCTTGGACAAATGGCTCATGGACCGTAAAAATAGTGACTTTGACTACACATGTAAAGTTGTGTATCGTCTGCCCCAAATGTGTTCAACATGATATCAACACACGACAGGAAATCTAAAGACAAAGGAATGCTATAGTAACAGGGAAAAAGTAAAACTAAGGTAAGTAGGGTAAGTAATTTCTATAACTTAGTTTGTGTTGACTGGGGTTGCAGGGTAAGCTGGAGATATGCCCTATCCTCTTCTCACAGTAAGGGTTTAGTTAAAATAGTTAATGTGTTCTCTAAGCTGAAGGGATGGAGGCAGGATACAGGAGAATGAGTTAGGAAGCCTACCCCTAGAGTACAGACCGTATCCAGGGATCTGAAGGGTGGCGGACGGCTTTTGACGGCAGACGGCGCAGGAACGCCTGCGTGGTTAGCTGTCGAGTGGATAGTTCGTCATACTGGCGGGTGTTGGGTACAAGGAGGTGAACCTGGAATGCTCAGGTCAGTGAAGGAAGCCAACTCTTTGAGAAAGGAAAGACCTACATGGTCAAGTTCTGACTTGGAGTATGGCGACCACACAAACTTGATGACTCGGAGTCACGATCCGAAGTCGCTCAATATAGGTAAGAGTTTAAATTCCGAGTATAAATGGAATGTAGCCTACAGCCAAGTTCCAACGGCAAAGTCAATACGTAAAGTTAAAAAACTGATGTCATTGGCAAATGTAGTACATAAAATAATGATATGTAATAGTTCCCCTAGCACAGGGTTCTGAGTGACAAAGAGCTATCTTCATCACCCAAGCCTCTATCGCATTTAGAGCAAACATAGGATATATTTTATAAACCCATGTTTTAGCTTGTAACCTAGGATCCCTTTTTTAAAATGTACAGCGTATTTGAAAACAGAATAATAATTAAAAAAAATTCATATTAATGTGTTTCGTTTATGGCTTGAAAATTTATGGTTATAATATAATTAATCAGAGGTTGGGATTTGCTGTTTTTTAACAGACCTTTCTCATGATTTTGTTTATTCATTTAACTTCATTTAAAGATAATTATTTAATTTTACTAATATATATATATATATAGAGAGAGAGAGAGGTTGTTTTTAAAATAGAGAGATGTTAGGTTATCTGAAGTACCTATTAAAGGAATGCAAATTGTGAACTGCAGTGTTGTAAGTCTGCTGTGGAACTTGCGTGTGCGTGTGTGTATATATTAATTAACACAGAACTAAATATACTGTGAAAACATAAGAAATAAATGAACGTACAGAGTTGATAGTCCGCTCCAAGACATTAAAAAGAACTGGGTTGTCATGCTTTTTTTATGTAACCATGTGTTCGTAGATCTTTAAAGAAAGTTAAACATCCAGCATATTAATTAAATACATTTCTATTAAAAATTCGACTACATATTATGAAATCAATCATAAACAGAACAGCAGTTAAATGTTTAATACTATGTTTCCTTAAATGGCTTACATGTTCCATTTCTAGTGAATTACTAAACAAAACCATTTTAGTTATTGAAAGACGTCGTTGTTTCTCATAGATTATGTGGTTAGCTCAGAGAAACCTGAAGTTCAGGCCTATCCACTCCTAATTTATAATTGCTTACTTGAGGAAAAGCCAAATAGTCAATAGCACTTACTGCTTATGAAGCTATTCTTAACCAAATAGTAGAATGAGATGTCATGGTTCTGAAAATAAGACTGCTCGAACCTCGGATCTTTGGATACGCAAACTGGCACGCTAACTTATAAGCCATGCCCAGTCAGAAAGCCTATAAAGCAAGAGATCATGATGGTTTTGTCTTCATAACCGCTTCAATATACTTCTAGCTTTCTACCCAGCATAAAATAGTTTTTGTGTTTGATCATGTTATATTCCCATATAAAGACATTAACACCCGTGTTTGAAGCAGCGGCGTTAACGTTAATAATAAAACTAACTGATGCTGAATACACTATACGTCTTTCTGATATTACTGAATCAACTAGCGTGGTCATCGTATATTTTAACCTCTTATCTAAAATGACAAACATGTGGCATGTTATAGTCTTTAGGCAGAGATATCGTCCATGATAAACATTTGTTTTATTTCTCTTCACTGGCGACAAAGTTGTAAATACATATTGAGGGATTCAGGTTTGGTAGGCTTTGTTTCACCCTCACTTCTAACGCACTCTTTATACAAGTAGTTAATAAAGCATTGACAAATGTATTTATTGTATTTCATATCGTTAATAAGGATGTAAAGGTTATTTTCATCAACGATTCTTATGTTATAGTTAATAACAAACTTAAATGTTACGCTTTTCTATTGTTAATAAACAGATATGGAAGATAACTGGTATTAACGCTTAGTTATGAATCCTGTTGTTAATAAAGTGTTTACCCATTATTTTGTAGGTTTCGTGGATTAGAAGGCGTGACTTCCACGTGCTCACTGTGGGGGAAACCACGTATACGGCAGAAGGAAGATTCGAGGTCGTCCATTTGCCACGTAGTAATAACTGGATTCTGAAAATTAAATTAGTCGAGCTAGCCGATGAGGGTCACTACGAATGCCAAATTAACACACATCCTCTCATGAGCTATTTTGTCTACTTAACAGTTCATGGTCAGTAGTGTCACCTCCTTATACAAGTCATAAAACCAGAAATTTTTGGATTGATGTTGGATGTTAAAATAACTTTCATTTTTCAAGTTCGGTAGATTTAATCTAACATTCAGATGTCGCTCTTATGATTATATCTCGTGCTATTTTTGATTCGGTTTTCAGATGTTCAAGTAATTGAAAATGAATAAATTATTATAATTATTTCACTGGGGGTGAAATAAGAATGATACTGATGTGACTTAAATATCATTATACATCCTTGTTCTGGGGGTGGGAGTGAAATAAGAATGAAAGAATCTAATGTTAAAAATATACTAAGCCTAACATTTTTGTGTTATCAGAACGCCACTACTTTCGCGCTGAACTTTTCAGTCTTTCCCACAATAGGCTGGTTGTTTAGCCTGTCAGATACATAAGAATAAATGGTAATGGGTTTGTTATCGAATATTGAAAATGGATGAGAAATCTGAGTCAAGAGAGTGCACAAGAATAAATCCTCTTGTACCTGAGGGGAAAATTATTTGAACTCTCAGTGATACGTCCTCTATAACAAGAAGTGAAAACCGACACCTTCAGGATGGTAAACAGTACTAGATATTTCTAAGAATTTTTAACCTGTTTTTATTGTGTTCAATCTAACAAACAGAACTGATTTTATGGTTGTACAAAGTAAAACTGTTTAGTGACATGAGCATGGAAACAAAGTATTTCTGTAGTTGACAAGGATCAAGTTGCTTGCTATAGGGGCGTCTAAACAAGACAGTGTAAAACTGTTTTAAAAAGAGACCAGCCATATAAAGTAGAGACCAACCATATAAAGTCCATTTAGTTTACTATTACTTTTATCGGTAGGTTAACTGAAAATAGCACTCGATTACGAAGTTTCCTCAGTTGTTCCTTCGAACTTTATTTGTCTGATGGTGAAGCTCTTTCTATGACTTATTTGTTGTTCACATTGGTAAACTTTTTGTTATAAATTGTATAACATGTCGTAGTTAGATGAGAAATAATATGTTAATTTTGCATAAGAGTGCCTGACTTCAGAAAATCTAATTCAACAGTGTAACAATGATCGGAACGTTTGTTCGGTGAGAAACTGGTTCCTGTGAAATAGACAAATCACTCTAGTTGGTTTATTAGTATGAATTCTACATCACTACCATTGTGTACCCAAGTTTAGTAAACTTTTACCCGAAATGTGTTAGAAACCGTGTTAACGTTTTTCATGTTAACCTTTCTTCATTACTCAGACAGGTTATCGTGTTTTACTGGACATCAAATCTTACCAGTTAGGCCTATTCTACTTGATCTGAAGCAGGAACGTTTTTTTTCTATTGTAGATTTAACAAAATATGAGTATATTATTTAAAACTCGATATTTTTTATCTACAAAATTATTTATATTCTACTTATTTAACTATAAATTAATAATTGTTACTTCAGTTTCTAATGATTTAAAATATGTTAATTACAACTAATTTGTACAGAAATTAAATATTTCATGACTATATCTTTTAATGTAGTGAAATTTGTC
This sequence comes from Tachypleus tridentatus, assembly GCF_004210375.1. NCBI lineage: Eukaryota > Metazoa > Arthropoda > Merostomata > Xiphosura > Limulidae > Tachypleus > Tachypleus tridentatus. Next base: position 15,516,915 of record NC_134826.1, read on the forward strand.
TCGCCTGTTTTTGCAGCAGTATTAACCCATATTAGTAATAACATAAATTTTATCGTTTGAGAAACTGTATATATGTATATATAAATGATTCGGATAGACGTTTAATTAGTTTTTATTTCTCAACACATTGAAATAAATGTAAACATTACTTAAGGTTACTTAGGGTAGAATTGTACTTGATTGACATAAGGATTTGACCATAGATCTATTAACTGGTACAAAAGTAGAGCCTAATGTTCCGAGTTCTATTTGTCAGTGCCTGTGGCTTCTATCCTGGGGGAAAAGGATTTGCTTGTCAGCAGCGGAAGTTATATCAATCTTACGTGCATTATCAGACATAGTCCCTCGCCTCCTATGTTCGTGTTCTGGTATCACAACGACCGCATGATTAATTATGACTCATCTCTGGGATCAATCACACTGGAGAAGAAGGAAAACATTGCCATGAGCACACTCTATATTGAATACGCCAAGGCATTGAACTCTGGAAACTACACATGTGGTCCTTCGAACGCTGAGGCAACAAAAGTTACGGTGCACGTGGTCAGTGGTGAGTTTAACTCTTCCAACACCTTTCATTTACTGTCCTTCAATTAGAAACATTTCAGGATCACTTATCTTCTTACTTAAAATAATTTATCATTACTGATTGTTTTTATTACCACTGATGTTACGAAAGAACTACTCTGATAAAAGTGAGTTACGTGACAGAGATTAAGCCTAAATTACTCTGGATCTGCTATAGAGTATGGAGAATGAATGTTTTGTTTTTTCGTACAGAAAGTGGTTTCTTGGCTACTAAAACAAAAATCAAATCATATATTCGATCCAGAAAACATTCACAAAAGTACATAATACCTTTTTTGTCATGCTTGTAATAGTGCACAAACTTGTCACTAGAGGACGTGAGGAGAATGATAAAAACACGCAGGTAGTATCTATTAAAAACACAAACATGCAGGTAGTATATATTAAAAACACAAACATGCAGGTAGTATCTATTAAAAACACAAACATACAGGTAGTATCTATTAAAAACACAAACATGCAGGTAGTATCTATTAAAAACACAAACATGCAGGTAGTATCTATTAAAAACACAAAGATACAGGTAGTATCTGTTAAAAACACAAACATACAGGTAGTATCTATTAAAAAACACAAACATGCAGGTAGTATCTATTAAAACACAAACATACAGGTAGTATATATTAAAAACACAAACATGTAGGTAGTATCTATTAAAAACACAAAGATGCAGGTAGTATCTATTAAAAACACAAACATGCAGGTAGTATATATTAAAAACACAAACATGCAGGTAGTATCTATTAAAAACACAAACATACAGGTAGTATATATTAAAAACACAAACATGCAGGTAGTATCTATTAAAAACACAAACATGCAGGTAGTATCTATTAAAAACACAAACATGCAGGTAGTATCTATTAAAAACACAAACATGCAGGTAGTATCTATTAAAAACACAAACATACAGGTAGTATATATTAAAAACACAAACATGCAGGTAGTATCTATTAAAAACACAAACATGCAGGTAGTATCTATTAAAAACACAAAGATGCAGGTAGTATCTATTAAAAACACAAAGATACAGGTAGTATCTATTAAAAAACAAAACGATGCGGACATTAGAAGAAGAATTAGAGTTCTCCATCTCTTGTTGAAGATGTTAGCAACAGAAAAACTGAATAAGAGATGACGACGACTAGCAAAAACAGTGACTTTAAATTTTCACATGACGACGATTAGCAGCAACATGGACTTTAAAAAGGCACATGACGACTAGCAGCAACATGGACTTTAAAATGTCACATGACGACGATTAGCAGCAACATGGACTTTAAAATGTCACATGACGACGATTAGCAGCAACATGGACTTTAAAATGTCACATGACGACGACTAGAAACAATAGGGACTTTAAACGGTCACATGACGACGACTAGAAACAATAGGGACTTTAAACGGTCATTTACTCCACTCATTGCTCCTAGACATTCAGTTATCAATTCAGAAGAACATGGCTGATCACGAGGTAAGAAGGTAAGAAATGAAACAGTTATTTCAACAACACTAATGTTCATGGTCACATGTCAAAAGTTGTGTTGCACGTGGAAAATGAGAAATATTACTTCACAAAAGAACTCTGGATTTTGTGGGTGGTTTATCTTTCGTCCGCAAACTGCTTGTGATCTGTGACACATGTGACAGAAAGTCCCCTTTGAATGCACACGTCATTGAGTTTGTAACTAACTATTTTACAGATTGTACCAGATTTGCAATTCAAATTCAGTATTGAAACTTGTTTACTGCGACACCAAGAAGGCAAACCAGCTATTCAAGTGTATTCAAGAGACATCCAAAAAACTCTAACCACGTCAATCGTATGAATGACGTAAAATATGAATATCCATTGGATTTTGTTAGTGCCATCCAATATGAAATTATCAATCAGTTTACGTACAAACTTCCAACATTCACAAGGAATGATGCTAATTATTCAGGTGTTAATGATGCAAGTTAAATACAGACGTTGTGAACAATCCATCACAATAGTTGAAAACAAATTCAACTCGTAATGACAGTAAAGTTAAAGCTGATATTGATCATAATGGTGTCAAGAGAATTTGATACACAACTGATGATGGATTGGTATGAAATAATCTGACCATCATTTATTACATTCACACAGAAAAAAACACAGCATTCGTATCGTTAATGTTTGTTTATTAAGATGGAAAACAGCAATTCCCAAACTCTATACTAGAAACGGTAACTATGGTTCCCTTGTCTTGCCCTTATTGGGGTGGACAAGACGCCTTCCCTCCAAAAAAGAAATTTCATAGAACAAAGCATGTCGACCACTGATATAAGAAACCCAATACATCGTGTGGAACAGCTACGTGGAAACACTTTGTGATGATACGCCGTGATCTGCTAACGAAATAAAAGGTAACTAAATAGTTGAGTTTAAAAAGAAAAAAAATTGGAACAAGCAGTTAAATGAAAGTAATGTATTATAGTCTATCTTTCCTACCAGTTGAATTACTTATTGTTTTAATGTATCATCTGAAAGAAACCTTTGTTTTTCATGGAGAAGATTAGAGGAACAGCCATACCAACCATGGCAACTTTAATCACTTTTGTAAGACTGAAGACAATGACTAAATTTATCTCAAATTTGTGCTTTATCAGTAAAATAACCTAAATCAGCATACAAAACCGATGAAACTAGTGATGAAGTGTAATTAACAACGTGGTAAAGTAAGAAAAGGAATGAAAGATTAGAACTACGTGATAAATATATCTAATTGAATATAATGTTTTTACTTATAATGATTAGAATGCATTGTTTCATTCAGTTAGGTATCCTCACTGTTAGCAGTATTTTCGACCATAATCCTAATGTCATTTTAGGGAATTCATGTACCCTTTGGGAAAGCAATAAACTTTTGGATTTACATCGCTAAAAATATTTCCTAGGAAAGGGTGATTTGGTCTAATAATGAAAAACAAAACAAAAAACTTTTATTTGAGAAGTGAATAATGAAAACATGATATGTGGTACTCAAAAAATTTGAATGTTAATTAGGAAAATAAGTTTTTGTTAATAATTAAGTGAAATTTCAATTCTAAATCTAAGGTATACAGCTAAGACTTTTAAAGGGTATATCTCGACATATATTGCCGAACAGTGAAGCATCCTTACTGATAATCTCACAGATGTTATCCATTTTGATAGCACTTTATCAATTCTTTTGGGTTACCAACTGAAATATCTTATTCGGATAGTAAAGTGGACACAGTGCTCATCAGGACCAATGAATCAAGCAGGATAAAATGAAATGTGGACACTGAAGGTTGTTTGGCAATAAAAGGAGAAAGTACTCTATTCGTGGTGTTTGATAGGACTAGTAAAATGTATGGTACATTCAAAGGACAGTAATAACGTTTAATCAACTTACATCGGTCATATACGAGAAAGGAACATTTTTTTCATTTTCAACATTATGCATCGTTGGAGAATATGATGTTAATACCTGAAGCATCTTTCATTTCTTTAAATAACGTGAATCAAAGCTCATAATTTATCTGCCTAAGAAGTTAGGTTATGGTCCTGGGAATATTAGTATCAACCCCGGATGATTTGAAAAGTGGTAACTTTAAAATAAACATTAGAAACTGAAAGTGTTTCACATAACCAGGAAATCTGGTAGTACTCTGTGATGTATCATTTTAAGAAGTTTACACAAACTATCCTTTGGTCAAATAACGTACTTTCATTCATTGAAATATGTATTAAAATAAACCAATAATTACAAGGACTGTTACTGGAACGTGTTACCAAAAGTTGAGGTTCTGAAACGATAAACTCCAGGACATAATGGACACAATACAGACAGCTCATTTGTGTACCTTTTTCTTTAAAACAAACTGCAGGACATAATGGACACAATACAGACAGCCCATTTGTGTACCTTTTTCTTTAAAACAAACTGCAGGACATAATGGACACAATACAGACAGCCCATTTGTGTACCTTTTTCTTTAAAACAAACTCCAGGACATAATGGACACAATACAGACAGCTCATTTGTGTATCTTTTTCTTTAAAACAAACTCCAGGACATAATGGACACAATACAGACAGCTCATTTGTGTATCTTTTTCTTTAAAACAAACTGCAGGACATAATGGACACAATACAGACAGCTCATTTGTGTACCTTTTTCTTTAAAACAAACTGCAGGACATAATGGACACAATACAGACAGCCCATTTGTATACCTTTTTCTTTAAAATAAACTCCAGGACATAATGGACACAATACAGACAGCTCATTTGTGTATCTTTTTCTTTAAAACAAACTGCAGGACATAATGGACACAATACAGACAGCTCATTTGTGTACCTTTTTCTTTAAAACAAACTCCAGGACATAATGGACACAATACAGACAGCCCATTTGTGTACCTTTTCTTTAAAACAAACTCAGGACATAATGGACACAATACAGACAGCTCATTTGTGTATCTTTTTCTTTAAAACAAACTGCAGGACATAATGGACACAATACAGACAGCTCATTTGTGTACCTTTTTCTTTAAAACAAACTCCATATAGAAATGGGTTTTTAAAATATCCCTTGACAATAACACACAATATTCTGTGAGTGGCTATAAATTACTATAACTTACTGTTTCCAAGCAAGCTGCCACAACAACCCTAACATACACTTATATGATATTCACAGGAGTTAACAACCCTCTGGGGAAATATTTTTAAAATACATTTTAATCTTTATACGTAAGATTTAAATATAAAACCAGTATATTTAATATTAACTTTGTTTGTTACTACAATTATAGTAGTTTTATATACATAGATGGTTCGCTTTTATTAGAAGGTAATGGTAATAATTAGTGTTAGCTTGTTAAATTTAAATATTATAAACACAATTTTCACCACATCTATAAAACGCAAACAAATCAGTAATTATTGTACACTTCTATAAAACTAGACTTAAGAATGAAGCCACCCGCTAGTACAGCGGTATGTCTCCGGATTTACAACGCTAAAATCAGGGGTTCGATTCCCCTCGGTGGGCTGAGCAGATAGCCTGATGTGGCTTTGCTATAAGAAAAACACACACGCTTAAGAATGTAATTATTCAAACAGATCAAAGTCGTTTGTTGAACCTCACCACATTTTCCTTTAGGTGTTTAGCGATGTGTATACATTGAATTTGAAATTTACGTTTTCTCTGCAACAGTTAATATTTCTTATTTAAAGCGTAGTCGCTTCTCGTTAGGATTATCTATATTTAATCGTTTGTGCTGCTCATACGTAGATTATTTACCATAATTGACTCGTACAAGGTCAATTACGACATTCATGATATAACTGTTACAAGCATCACACAAACAAACCTGTAAAATATCTTAAAATTACAGAATAAAATGGATTAATTTAAGTAAAATCTGGTTCATATAATAATGAACATTTGATATGACTTTCATTCGCGGAATTTTTACGTGCTGCGCGCGACAAGGGAAACCAGTTGAAGTGAATGAGCTGTGTTTTATCTAAAAAGAAAAAAACAACACTAAATCTATTTTGTTTGTTTATTAAACTGGTTATTTGATTGTAAGTATCTTTTCCATTGTATGAATTCAGAACCCGAAAGATATTAAAAAATATATTTATTACAATTTAAGATAATTCAATGAACAGATATTAAATACGATTTGACGTGTTTAAGATAGTGAATAGAATTTTTACAACTTTAATCATTAATTAGAAGTCAGTGCAAGAAATATAAAATTGCTGGAAAGAAACGAACTTTTTATATACATTTCAGGAGAGAAATCATCAGCCATGAACGACAACTGTGTTAGATATTTTATATATATTTCAGGAAAGAAACCGGCAGCCATGCACGACGACTCTGTTAGATATTTTATATGTATTTTAGGGGAGAAACCAGCAGCCATGCACAACTACTCTGTTACATATTTTATATGTATTTTAGGGGAGAAACCAGCAGCCATGCACAACTACTCTGTTACATATTTTATATGTATTTTAGGTGAGAAACCAGCAGCCATGCACAACTACTCTGTTACATATTTTATATGTATTTCAGGGAAGAAACCAGCAGCCATGCACAACTATTCTGTTACATATTTTATATATATTTCAGGGAAGAAACCAGCAGCGATGCACGACGACTCTGAGCCAACGTCATCAAGTGTCAGCTTCACGAGCTTTTCACCCTACCTCTGTCTTGGTGTTACTTTGTTTATTGTTGTTGTTCGTTTGTCTTGACCTCGACTTCTAAATCTTTTACCATTCACAGTGTCTGTTCCGTCCGGAAATGTGAGTCTGATAATAGTCCAGTTAAACACCAGGTTCATGTTTGTATATAAAACTTTAGACAATTAATTAACTTTTAAAAATGACTGGTGTTAATGAATTGTTATTTTTTTACATGTTATGCTTCCATGGTAACACAACATTACAAATGAGTCTCAACCCGGTGCAGTTTTTTCCGCTAAATATAAGTTTAGAGCTATCTCCATCAACAGTGCATTCCTATATTCATGTCGGGTCTTAACCACAAACAGCTTTACCACAAGGATCTTAGGTGATCATACCTCTAGAGACCATACTTGTCATGAGATAATCTGTACTAGTCATATTAAATTATACTTATCACGTGACAACTGGTGTACTGGTTATATTTCATTGCCACTTGGTTTACTGACAGTTATATACAAAAAATTATGACTATCAAAGAAAAACTGTCACTGAAAAGTACAATGAAAAACACCTGTTATCACAGCGTAAACAAGTAAAAATAAAGGTAAATACTTAGGAAACAGTGATACTTTTCCTTTTGTGAACCAGCATATAAACATCAATCCATATAAAAAATAATTAAAATAATAGTGGCTCTGTATGTGTTACAAATTTATGTAACCCTGAGCGTATATATCACATGAACCATCAAAACGCGTCCTTTCGTTTCTTGAGTATATTATTGAAAACTGGATGCTGATTTCAGAGAGCAACTGTAATTAATATCAATGGTTTACGTCCTTCTCCAGATCCCAAAATGTTGTCATGGTGGAGTTAATAACGGTTGTTAACCGGGTATAATTAACTACACGGTAAACCAAGCCTTATGTGGTTACTATGACTCGCGTTCGTTGTACTCTGAGCTAACAGAACAAGGAGTAATAAATACATTTAGTTTTAGCTCTTCTGAATGTTGAAGTAGTCCTTCAAAGGATGCGTCCAGGTTGTAACAAAGCAGTCTTTTAATTTTCTGTCATTTAGTCAAAGGGTTTCTCTCATTCGTTCTTAATTACTTTAGTGTAATAATTATATCTCTGCTATAAGCTGTTATTAAACAACAGTTCGGGAAGTTTAATCTACAAAAGAATTTTACCAAGATGAAATCTATGAACACCACATTTAATGTGTTAATGCGTAGTTTAATAAAAATGAACGAGATTTTGAAATGAATATCCAACAAAACTCTGAAAATTTGGAATTTTGTGATGCTTCAAACAAAATCTGATCCATGTGAGAATAACCATACCAAAAAAACTTTAACAACCAATGTTTTTGTAATTTTGTTTGTTTGTTTGTTTTTTAATTTCGCACAAAGCTACTCGAGGGCTATCTGTGCAAGCCGTCCCTAATTTAGCAGTGTAAGACTAGTCCCACCGCCAACTCTTGGGCTACTCTTTTACCAACGAATAATGGGATTGACTGTCACATTATAACGCCCCCACGGCTGAAAGGGCGAGCATGTTTGGTGGGACGGAGAGTTTTTGTAATTAGCGACACAATCATTTAATTGTATATTTGAAAACTGTTCATCTTTCTAAGTTAACATTCTAATTATCGAACTTAGCGATAGTTATTAATGTATTTTACTACAAATGTGGAGAAACTTCTACTAAGTTTTGTGAGTTTGTTGGGATATAAGATACATCATAAGCATTGACATATCCGTAACATAACATTAACTTAAGATAACTTAAGGACTAGAGTCATTTTCATCCTTCGAATTAAAATTAAACACATGTTAAGAAAATTATATAACGCACCCACCTCACCATGAAACATTTACAAAATATAGTGTATCAGTTGTCTAGCCTTTTACATATGTGGAACAGATTGTAACTTGAATATCAGGTTAAAAGGAATACAAAAAAGGCCTTCCCAAATCCATGAACATATCAGTAAAAACAAACAAATTTACAGAACGTCACAGTAGCAAACCTCATGTTTTACCGTTGTGACATTAAGAAAAATCGGAGGTTTTATTAACAAAACCAAACAATCCCACAGTTAACACATACCCACGTGCATCTATAGATATCTGTCACCATTATTTCAAAACCCAGACACTCCTAATTTTATACAGACATTTCTATACTTTTATTTGTTCACTTATTACTTGTTTGTTTGTTTTTCTCTCTTCAGCCATAAAGGAACAATCTGTCCGAATTTCACACAGAATAATATAAACTTAGACAAGTAACTGCTATCAATTCTAAAGTTTAAACACGTTATCAGACTGATTTAAATACTAAAATCGTCTTACGTGATTAACAATGAATACACTAGTGATCAAAACGACGTACCTGTTTAAATAATATTCTTCCTTACTGTGAAAGCTGTGACTTGTAATAAAATAACACACATTTCATTCTAAGGGTGGAGCCACTGTTGCGAAATTTTGGGGTTTATTGTGTTATAAAATATATTTTAATCATAAACATATTTTATCCTGAAGGTAGCTACTTGTCATATACATTACGTCCTTTTAGCGTGAGTTTCTTTTATTTTGATTCGAATTTGTCACAAAGCTGCACGATGGCTATCTTGCTCTAGCCGTCCCTAATTTAGCAGTGCAAGACCAAATGAAAAGCAGCTTGTCATCAACTCCCAGGGCCAACTCTTTGGCTACTCTTTTACCAACGAATAGTGGGATTGATCATCACATTACAACCTACGCATGACTGAAAGGGGATCGTGTTTAGTGAGACGGGGATTGAAACCCGTGATCCTGAGATTACGAGTCGAGCGCCGCCTAACCAACCTACCTCGACGGATCTTTAAACATGAATGGAATTCGACAAAGTTGTCCCTCTATTTATTAATTAATATAATTCGAGACCACTGAAAGTCCTATTGATGGTCTTTACAAAATATACTAAAATTTTTCAAACCATTGTTTTATCCAAGGATAGAACAACGTACAGGTTATTTGTCAGTTATTTGAGTCTTTAACAAAGCAATCTTCCTAAGCCTTATCTAATCACTTCCAAAGTCCATATACCGTAGGTAATCCCCCACCTATTGTTGCAAGCCAATGAAAACTGCACCTGATACAACATAAGTTATGTCTTCTGGACTACTTTATCCATCGTCATTCTTGACCACACTTCAAGTTCTCACAATGAATAACGAAATTTTGAAAACAATGATGTTAATTAGACTCTCGAAGAAAAGTAAAACAAGGCGCAGCAATCAACCAGAGTTTCTTATTTTCTGTCCAAGTAATGACACTACAGCTTGAGATCGTAAGCTATAAAGTATCTCGTAATGATCAAAATATGTTCATGCTGCTTATAAAATGTGTTTTAGCCAAAGAAGTCGACGAGTGTCCATGCTGCTTATAAAATGTGTTTTAGCCAAAGAAGTCGACGAGTGTCCATGCTTATGAAATGTGTTTTAACCAAAGAAGTCAACGAGTGTTCATGCTTATAAAATATTGTTTATTCTAATCTAAACAGTGCATGTGTTTCTTTCGCAAATATAGATATGAATAACCTTAACAGTGCTATGAAGGAAAGGGATCTTGGTGTGATAGTTGATATGTTTCTAATACCTCTAAGCAGTGTGCTGTTGTTAGTGATAAAGCAAATAGGACCTTAGGTTGTATCTACATAAATATTGAATACAAGCGTAAAGAGGTTATAATTTAATTGTACAGGTCACTGCTAGGCCAAATTTGGAATGCTGTGTTCAGTCTTGGACTCATTACCTTAGGAAAGACATCAGATTAGTTGAAAGGGTTGCTAGAATGATTCCTGGGGTTTTTATAGGAGGAGAGGCTGAAATTGTTTTCTCTCCCAAAAATAAGAGTTAGGGGGAATCTGATAGAGGTATTTAAGATTATAAATGGATTTGATACTGATAATACATGATAATTTGTCGTATTTAGGAGCAATAATTGTAGAACTAGGGGACACAAGTATAACGTTTGGCAGGGTAAGAATCATTTTCAGCTTAGACAGTTCTATTTTTCTAACAGGGTGGTTGGCCTTTGGAAAGGGTTGGTACAGATGTTGTTGGAGCAATAAATCTAAATAATAAAGGTTGACTTTAAGTATTTTAATTATCATTAATTTAGTTTATAGAATGAAACAGCAAAGATGGACCAATAGGTCCCTTGTTTTCCTAAAACATTATGATATGAATAAGGTTACTTGATACTCTAATTTAGAACACTTGTCATGAAATACATCTTTCACAACTTACAAGTGTAACATTCAGGAATCTATAAATATCCAAAGACAGCAGAGTAAATATCATTACAGGAAGAAGATAATTCATCTTCATAATAAACGTAATGAAAATGTTCTTACGTAAAGGCTTCTTATTCTTAATGTTTCTTCTGTTCATATTTTCTACAGGTTTGTGTTAGATCCTCCAAACATTGTGTTTAATATGTTTATGATTGACAAAGTTCATTATATCACGCAAAGTTAAGTATTTACGATCTGAGGCCCGACATGGCCAAGTGTGTTATCCGAGCGTCGCGGGTTCGAATCCCGCTCGCACCAAACATACTTGCCCTTTCAGCCGTGGGGCCGTTACAATGTGACGGTCAATCCCACTATTCGTTGGTAAAAGAGTAGCCCAAGAGTTGGCGGTGGGTGGTGATGACTAGCTGCCTTCCCTCTAGTCTTACACTGCTAAATTAGGGACGGCTAGCGCAGATAGCCCTCGAGTAGCTTTGTGCGAAATTCAAAAACAAACAAACAAAACAATTTATGATCTGAACTAACAGTTCGCAAAGATGTTCCTAAGCGTCCTCTAAAGAAAGAAAGTGGCAACATGATCCAAAATGGAATAATTTAAGAGTTAACTACCAATTTAACAATGTTGTGAAAAGCTTATAAAATAACAAGTTTTTACAAGTTATGTAACAATGACATACCGGAATGTTCTTACAAATAAATACACGTACAGTGACGTATTACTATTTGTCTTTGTATGATTACTTTAGAGTTGTGGTAAAGTGAAAAACAAAATAAACAAACAAACCACATCCTGGTGCTGGTGATGCTCTAATATTCTATCAATTTTCTTTCCCTACACTACAACCAACTAATATAATATTAATAATGATATCTGATTTTAATTTCTGTGTTTATGACAAATCTGTTTGAAGTAAACATTTAAAATAAAAATGGCTGACATGAGTATAAAACTTTAAAATAAAGTACGGAACAATGTTTTGACTTTCTTAGGTCATCTTTACAGTGCTACACAGTAACAGTAGACATCTTTCTTAATGTGAAGATGACGTTACTCAACACCGTGTTTAGTGTTACTGGGTAGCACTGTAAAGATGACGTTACTCAACGCCGTGTTTAGTGTTACTGTGTAGCACTGTAAAGATGACGTTACTCAACACCGTGTTTAGTGTTACTGTGTAGTACTGTAAAGATGACGTCACTCAACACCGTGTTTAGTGTTACTGTGTAGTACTGTAAAGATGACGTTACTCAACAACGTGTTTAGTGTTACTGTGTAGCACTGTAAAGATGACGTTACTCAACACGGTGTTTAGTGTTACTGTGTAGCACTGTAAAGATGACGTTACTCAACACCGTGTTTAGTGTTACTGTGTAGCACTGTAAAGATGACGTTACTCCACAACGTGTTTAGTGTTACTGTGTAGCACTGTAAAGATGACGTTACTCCACAACGTGTTTAGTGTTACTGTGTAGCACTGTAAAGATGACGTTACTCAACACCGTGTTTAGTGTTACTGTGTAGCACTGTAAAGATGACGTTACTCCACAACGTGTTTAGTGTTACTGTGTAGCACTGTAAAGATGACGTTACTCAACACCGTGTTTAGTGTTACTGTGTAGCACTGTAAAGATGACGTTACTCAACACCGTGTTTAGTGTTACTGTGTAGCACTGTAAAGATGACGTTACTCCACAACGTGTTTAGTGTTACTGTGTAGCACTGTAAAGATGACGTTACTCAACACCGTGTTTAGTGTTACTGTGTAGCACTGTAAAGATGATGTTACTCAACAGTGTTGGTACCAGTTTCTCGTGTAATAGGAACCTAATATAATATCATCTTTTTGTGTTTATATTTTTAAGGTTTACAGTTGTTTCGAATTAAGCACCACTGGTATCGAAACCCGGATTTTAGCGTTGTAAGTCTGCAGAAATACCGCTGAGCCACTGAGAGGCTAAGGTTTACAGAGATACTTAAGTGAATTAGACAATACACCCTGTAGTTAAGCTGTAGTTTTATACAGAAGAACTTTTAATATATTTATATATGTATTATTCAGGGTCAATGTCTGGAGTTGTATATTCTAAAGTTCGTTAAATAATTTTCTATAAGAACGACAGAAACAGTTGTTGTAAACAGTTAAAAAAAAGACTTAATTTTATAACACAAAATTACAGAGTGGAAACAACAAACATCCTTATAAAGTCAGATTTAAAGTTGTTCTTCCAAATCGACAGATGAAACTCAGTTTTGTGAACCTAGTCAGCTGTCGAAACGATTTTCGGACCTGTGAAATTTCCAGAACTACGATTCACTAATTAAGTTCTTCAGCTCTTATTCTAATTATGTAGCAATATAAAGGTCTTGAACTTAAGTTAGGCATGCGTGGTGACTTTGTTACCTCGTGAGCAGTAGCTTAGCAACCATTGAAATAGCGTACGGAATTTACGAAGCAGACGAATAAAACCAATGGATATTAAAATCTACGTGCGAGTAAGGTAAACACTTACCATATATAAAAAAACGTAACTTTCTAGTTTGAAATGAAGCCAGAAAGAATTTTCTTGTTGAAACTACAAAATAAATATATAAAAATTAGTTATTAGTTGATATTATCTTTAATGTTGTATTGATTGACACCTTTACTTAAATGATTACTTTAACTTCTTTCTTCATTATATCTAAGCTAAGGTAGCACTGCTTTTAAAGTCTGCGTGAGGTGGCCCTACAGTGTGAAGGTTACGGCTACGTCAGGTGGCGCTTGAGTTATTGCATATCAGGTATTTCTAGTGTTCCATCTCCATCACATAACGTCAATTTTATAGTACAGTAGATGATACTCGTGTTTTATTTGTGTTCAACTTGTTTCAGATGACTGTAGTGTTACATTCTAAATTATAAAAGTAGCTATCACAAAGCAGTTAAGTGAACAATCAGTCGAAACGCTTGGGTAACTATCATACGACAGCCAAGTGAACAATCAGTCGAAATGCTTGGGTAACTATCATACGACAATTAAGTGAACAATCAGTCGAAACGCTTGGGTAATTATCATACGACAATTAAGCGAACAATCAGTCGAAACGCTAGGGTAACTATCATACGACACTTAAGGGAACAATCGGTCGAAACGCTTGGGTAACTATCATACGGGAGTTAAGTGAACAATCAGTCGAAACGCTTGGGTAACTATCACACAACAGTTAAGTGAACAATCAGTCGAAACGCTTGGGTAACTATCACACAATAGTTAAGCGAACAATCAGTCGAAACGCTTGGGTAATTATCATACGAGAGTTAAATGAACAATCAGTCGAAACGCTTGGGTAAGTATCATACGAGAGTTAAGTGAACAATCAGTCGAAACGCTTGGGTAACTATCACACGACAGTTAAATGAACAATCAGTCGAAACGCTTGGGTAACTATCATACGAGAATTGAGTGAACAATCAGTCGAAATGCTTGGGTAACTACCACACAACAGTTAAATGAACAATCAGTCGAAACGCTTCGGTAACTATCACACGACAGTTAAATGAACAATCAGTCGAAACACTTGGGTAACTATCATACGACAGTTAAATGAACAATCAGTCGAAACGCTTGGGTAACTATCACACAAGAGTTAAGTGAACAATCAGTCGAAACGCTTGGGTAACTATCATACGAGAGTTAAATGAACAATCAGTCGAAACGCTTGGGTAAGTATCATACGAGAGTTAAGTGAACAATCAGTCGAAACGCTTGGGTAACTATCACACGACAGTTAAATGAACAATCAGTCGAAACGCTTGGGTAACTATCATACGAGAATTGAGTGAACAATCAGTCGAAATGCTTGGGTAACTACCACACAACAGTTAAATGAACAATCAGTCGAAACGCTTCGGTAACTATCACACGACAGTTAAATGAACAATCAGTCGAAACACTTGGGTAACTATCATACGACAGTTAAGTGAACAATCAGTCGAAACGCTTGGGTAACTATCACACAAGAGTTAAGTGAACAATCAGTCGAAACGCTTGGATAACTATCACACAACAGTTAAGTGAACAATCAGTCGAAACGCTTGGGTAACTATCATACAAGAGTTAAGTGAACAATCTGTCAAAACGCTTGGGTAACTCTCATACGACGGTTAAGTGAACAATCAGTCAAAACGCTTGGGTAACTATCATACGACGGTTAAGTGAACAATCAGTCGAAACGCTTGGGTAACTATCATACGACAGTTCAGTGAACAATCAGTCGAAACGCTTGGCTAACTATTACACGCCAGCCAAGTGAACACTCAGTCGAAACGCTCGGGTAACTATCATACAGCTAAGTAAAGGTTCTTCTGATTGGGAAGACTTATATTAATCAATATCATATCAATACCAATTAATTTGTGTAATTTCTTGTTTTGACGCAGAAAGCTTCACCTGTGCTGTGTTTATAACGAATATTGAAATTGGTTTCAAACCACTGGGGGTGAAGTTTATAATGGTAAGGTTTATTCGTTAACGAAATATTTGTTCTTGCTTTCAATAAAGTTTATAGCAAAAACTATAATATAACAGCGCATTTATATAAATTATTCATTGGTTTTATTACATAGAAAAACATAAAATATTTCTTATAAAAACATTTCAGTCGAAATCAAACATTTTACACAATAACTGCAATATATTAATGATACTATATGCATAAAACTCATATCCACAAGCACAAATATAATATATATATAAAACCAAGACATATATATAAGAAACTCAAAGGTTCCTATCGCATGTTATTCCTGACAATAATCATGTTCCAGCTTGACTGTTGTAAGAAGCCTAGACTTATAGAACATCACATAACTATTATAAGAAGCCTAGACTTATAGAACATCACATAACTATTGTAAGAAGCCTAGACTTATAGAACATCACATAACTATTGTAAGAAGCCTAGACTTATAGAACATCACATAACTATTGTAAGAAGCCCCATCTTATAGAACATCACATGACTATTGTAAGAAGCCTAGACTTACACAACATCACATAACTAGTGTAACAAGCCTAGACTTATAGAACATCACATAACTATTGTAAGAAGCCTAGACTTATAGAACATCACATAACTATTGTAAGAAGCCTAGACTTATAGAACATCACATAACTATTGTAAGAACCCTAGACTTATAGAACATCACACAACTATTGTAAGAAGCCCCATCTTATAGAACATCACATGACTATTGTAAGAAGCCTAGACTTACACAACATCACATAACTAGTGTAACAAGCCTAGACTTATAGAACATCACATAACTATTGTAAGAAGCCTAGACTTATAGAACATCACATAACTATTGTAAGAAGCCTAGACTTATAGAACATCACATAACTATTGTAAGAACCCTAGACTTATAGAACATCACACAACTATTGTAAGAAGCCCCATCTTATAGAACATCACATGACTATTGTAAGAAGCCTAGACTTACACAACATCACATAACTAGTGTAACAAGCCTAGACTTATAGAACATCACA
This sequence comes from Tachypleus tridentatus, assembly GCF_004210375.1. Taxonomy (NCBI): domain Eukaryota; kingdom Metazoa; phylum Arthropoda; class Merostomata; order Xiphosura; family Limulidae; genus Tachypleus; species Tachypleus tridentatus. Next base: position 15,533,542 of record NC_134826.1, read on the forward strand.
TAACTATTGTAAGAAGCCTAGACTTATAGAACATCACATAACTATTGTAAGAAGCCTAGACTTATAGAACATCACATAACTATTGTAAGAAGCCTAGACTTATAGAACATCACATAACTATTGTAAGAAGCCTAGACTTATAGAACATCACATAACTATTGTAAGAACCCTAGACTTATAGAACATCACACAACTATTGTAAGAAGCCCCATCTTATAGAACATCACATGACTATTGTAAGAAGCCTAGACTTACACAACATCACATAACTAGTGTAACAAGCCTAGACTTATAGAACATCACATAACTATTGTAAGAAGCCTAGACTTACAGAATATCACATAACTATTGTAAGAAGCCTAGACTTATAGAACATCACATAATTGTAAGAACCCTAGACTTATAGAACATCACACAACTATTGTAAGAAGCCCCATCTTATAGAACATCACATGACTATTGTAAGAAGCCTAGACTTACACAACATCACATAACTAGTGTAACAAGCCTAGACTTATAGAACATCACATAACTATTGTAAGAAGCCTAGACTTACAGAATATCCTAGACTTATAGAACATCACATAGCTACTGTAAGAAGCCTAGACTTATAGAACATCACATAACTATTGTAAGAAGCCTAGACTTATGGAACATCACATAACTATTGTAAGAAGCCTAGACTTATAGAACATCACATAACTATTGTAAGAAGCCCCAACTTATAGAGCGTCACATAACTATTGTAAGAAGCCTAGATTTATAGAGCGTCACATAACTATTGTAAGAAGCCTAGATTTATAGAACATCACATAACTATTATTCATGTGAAAACGGCTCGTTTGGGTTGAGGAAATTTTTTGTGTAGAGGAGCGAACAACGTTTCGACCTTCTTCGGTTATCGTCAGGTTCTACAAATGGGTTTTCTCGACATCACTGATTATATAACGATTGTAAGAAGCCCAGACTTATAGAACATCTCATAACTATTGTTAAAAGTCTAGACTGAACGTCACACGACTATTGTTAAAAGTCTAGACTGAACGTCACACGACTATTGTTAGAAGTTTAGACTGGACGTCACACGGTTATTGTTAAAAGCTTAGACTGGACGTCACACGGCTATTGTTAGAAGTTTAGCCTGGACATCACATGACTATCGTTAAAAGTTTAGACTAGACGTCACACGGCCATTGTTAGAAGTTTAGACTGGACGTCACACGACTATTGTTAGAAGTTTAGACTGGACGTCACACTGCTATTGTTAGAAGTTTAGACTGGACGTCACACTGCTATTGTTAGAAGTTTAGACTGGACGTCACACGGCTATTGTTAGAAGTTTAGAATGGACGTCACACGGCTATTGTTAGAAGTTTAGAATGGACGTCACACGGCTATTGTTAGAAGTTTAGACTGGACGTCACACGGATATTGTTAGAAGCTTAGACTGGACGTCACACGGCTATTGTTAGAAGTTTAGACTGGACGTCACACGGCTATTGTTAGAAGTTTAGACTGGACGTCACACGGCTATTGTTAGAAGTTTAGACTGGACGTCACACGGTTATTGTTAGAAGCTTAGACTGGACGTCACACGGCTATTGTTAGAAGTTTAGCCTGGACATCACACGACTATCGTTAAAAGTTTAGACTAGACGTCACACGGCCATTGTTAGAAGTTTAGACTGGACGTCACACGACTATTGTTAGAAGTTTAGACTGGACGTCACACTGCTATTGTTAGAAGTTTAGACTGGACGTCACACGGCTATTGTTAGAAGTTTAGAATGGACGTCACACGGCTATTGTTAGAAGTTTAGAATGGACGTCACACGGCTATTGTTAGAAGTTTAGACTGGACGTCACACGGCTATTGTTAGTAGTTTAGACTGGACGTCACACGGCTATTGTTAGAAGTTTAGACTGGACGTCACACGGCTATTGTTAGAAGTTTAGACTGGACGTCACACGGCTATTGTTAGTAGTTTAGACTGGACGTCACACGGCTATTCCTGGAAGTCTAGATTTTCAGAAAATACAAGAATATTGTAAGATAAAGATTGAGAACAAACTTTAACATTATGTGCATATCAGAACTTGTAAGGTTTAGATTTATATAATATAAAGTATAGATTACACTTATATAATATTAAGTATAGATTGTTGGTTGAAGCTACAAGGGAGTTTAAGACTTTCAGAATGTCACAAGAATATTTTTAGATAAAGTTAATCTTAAATTTTTAGACCATGAAGTAGACACCAACATGTACGGGATTTAGAATACACGTTTTAGAAGGCCAATTAGACACCAACATGTACGGGATTTAGAATACACTTTTTTTAGAAGGCCAGTTAGACACCAACATGTTCGGGATGTAGAATACACTTTTTTTAGAAGGCCAATTAGACACCAACATGTACGGGATGTAGAATACACTTTTTTTAGAAGGACAATTAGACACCAACATGTACGGGATGTAGAATACACTTTTTTTAGAAGGCCAATTAGACACCAACATGTACGGGATGTAGAATACATTTTTTAGAAGTCAGTTAGACACTTTTGATTTGAGTTGTAGAACATCACACCTGGTTAAATTTCACATGAATATTGTTTATATTTGTTTTACTAACTATATCCCAAGTGTTTGATTATTTATATTAACACCATTTAAAATGTGATTCACTCTCTTTTTCTTTATAGACCAGTAACTTACTAAGTTTGGCTATGATATTTTTGAAATTATTATTTTTCGACAAAATACATTATTTCTATCTATTCTCCTGTGTGATATGTAAGACACCTTTCATATCATTAGTCAAATTGGTCACTTTTCTTATCTCCGAGTGTCGTTAATGTGACCTCACTTGGGAAAATATATGACGGATCTCAACATTCTATTTAGGCAAAAGACATAAACAAAACACTCCTGATTAATTACATAATTTACAAGACACTTCACTTTCACAGCTAAGTGGAAGCAAGCCACCTCTTGTTCAGCCTTAACGATAATCTTATAACATTAAAAATTGGGTATAGATACTGGAGAATTGGTACAACAGCAGATAAATGCCATTGAATATTATTGCGCATAACAACAAACAGACAAGAAGACTGCTCAGTTTCATTATAGTAAACTCTGGGGAAATAATGGAAACTTTATAAATAACACTTTGTATCGATCGAAAAACTCAAACGGATGCCTTAACTACACTTACAACACGGTTTACATTGGTATAGATATGCCTCGACTACACATCAAGTTTTCACTGGTACAGCTATATTTCCAATACGTACTTTGTAACATTGCTTCAACGGACCAGGCACCAAGGATTTCGCAGAACCTAATTTTCAGGTCATTCCGGATCGTTTGTTTATTGGCTAACACTTTTACCAAAACCTGATTAGACAACAGCAGGCGATTTCCGCACCCTTTATGATAACTGGATTCAGGACTGGCCACAGAACAAATATCGACATATTGTTGACATCCAGTTAATCAGTGTACTGATTTTTTACTGATAAAGTGACGTTAATACAGATATTGACATCCAGTTAATCAGTGTACTGATTTTTTACTGATAAAGTGACATTAATACAGATATCGACATCCAGTTAGTCAGTGTACTGATGTTTTACTGATAAAGTGACGTTAATACAGACATCGACATCCAGTTAATCAGTGTACTGATGTTTTACTGATAAAGTGACGTTAATACAGATATCGACATCCAGTTAATCAGTGTACTGATGTTTTACTGATAAAGTGACGTTAATACAGATATCGACATCCAGTTAATCAGTGTACTGATTTTTTACTGATAAAGTGACGTTAATACAGATATCGACATCCAGTTAATCAGTGTACTGATGTTTTACTGATAAAGTGACGTTAATACAGATATCGACATCCAGTTAATCAGTGTACTGATGTTTTACTGATAAAGTGACGTTAATACAGATATTGACATCCAGTTAATCAGTGTACTGATTTTTTACTGATAAAGTGACGTTAATACAGATATTGACATCCAGTTAGTCAGTGTACTGATGTTTTACTGATAAAGTGACGTTAATACAGACATCGACATCCAGTTAATCAGTGTACTGATGTTTTACTGATAAAGTGACGTTAATACAGATATCGACATCCAGTTAATCAGTGTACTGATGTTTTACTGATAAAGTGACGTTAATACAGATATCGACATCCAGTTAGTCAGTGTACTGATTTTTTACTGATAAAGTGACGTTAATACAGATATTGACATCCAGTTAGTCAGTGTACTGATTTTTTACTGATAAAGTGACGTTAATACATGAAAAGAAAGAAAATGACTTGCATGTGTAAAGTGTGTATGTGCAGTACATGTGTGAAATACCTTTAATGTCAGTGTGGATGCAATGGTTTAGACCCAGAGGTTAAAATGGAATGAAAAGCTGGTAACAAACAGCCACAGAGAAAATTAAAGACATGAAGAAAGAGAAAGGAAGGATTTATTATACTACTGTATTAGATGAAGAAGAAATGTCTAGCAATACTTCTGAAGATCCCTTGGATTTCATGACACCAAAGAAACGATGCAGATCATCCAAGAACTCAAGTATGAAAGCAAAGCATTTACGACATTGTTGTAGTACTCCAACAGAGCACAGGAATGATACCTGGTGTCAAATCCACAGAAATATCAAACTTTCCAAATGAAGAAGTTTGATGGAAGGCATCACGTTTTGGTATTCTTGAGGAGAACAATTGATTTCTTGCATTCTGAGTGACTGTATTAAGGATTATGTGTGCTATGTTACTCTTATGAGATCCAAATGGTCTTATGAACATGATTGGAGTTGATATTTGTAAGAAATCTGATGATAAAAATCTACTCTCATCTGCCGATGATGTGAAGCAAGCTTTGTCAGAGAAAAGTTTTATTTTCACTGCTATGTTTATTGATAACATTCAATAAAGTGGAAGAGAGATTGAAGACTGCAGAACAAACTTTGGAAACAGCTAGATGGCACTTTCGTCGATTATCGTTCGCTCTCTCTCTCTCGGGTTTTGGATATCAGGTGCTCTTTGACTTTGTCCTCCTTCTTTTACTTATATGGTAATGAAGTGTTGGTTGGTGTTAGTTACTCCGACCCTTTTCAGGTCAATGTCCATGTACTGATAAACCTTTACAAATATTCTATTGCCCTGTCAGTAGGAAGTCTAGTTTGATGGTGGCCTATTTTTTCTTCTCTCTATATTTATATTTATTTATTTTTGTGTTTAAAATATAGTTGATCGGGGAGAGGTGTTTAGGACTATCTTCATCATGTATGAGGTACCTGTCTAGTTCCCATAATAATTCATTTTTCATCCAATTTTTATCAAAATACGTTATTGTACTATGTAGGAGTGCATCTGGTATGGTTGGTATGTTTGAATATTTGTGTATGAATTGAGATGATGTTGCTCTGGGAACTCTGTATGCTGTTGTGAGGAGTGTGTTTTGTATTGTTTGCAGCTTGGTTTTTATTGTTTTGTCACTTACAGTTATCCGTGCTGGAGCTGCATAGTCGATTACTGGTCTAATGTATGTTGTAAAATTTTAGTATGTTGTTTGTTGATGCTTTACTATTCTAACCAGTTGGACTCCTTGCATAGTACTTGTGTCGACTGTACATAGTTTGGTTTGTTTTGAATTTCGCGCAAAGCTACTCTCGGGCTATCTGCGCTAGCCGTCCCTAATTTTGCAGTGTAAGACTAGAGGGAAGGCAGCAAGTCATCACCATCCACCGCCAACTCTTGGGCTACTCTTTTACCAACGAATAGTGGGATTCCCAGTCACATTATAACGCCCCCACGGCTGAAAGGACAAGCATGTTTGGTGCGACGGGGATTCGAACCCGCGACTCTCGGATTGCGAGCCGAGTTCCTTTACCACCTGGCCATGCTGGGCCCCGACTGAACATAAAATGTTGATGTGAATGGTAAAACAGTTGACTTTCATCGTTTTGCTCGTCAGAAGATAGTGGAGTACATTTATTGTAACTATTTATAACAATTCCCGAGCATAGCAGATGGGGTATCACGTGGCTTTTTCACAAAAGTAGTTTCTACATTGACGTCATTCGATCATAAGGTGCGAAAGAACGTTGACTACTGGTATATTGACAATGCTGGTGTTCTGGAACACATCAACTTCAAGTGGAGGCTGATATTCCATAAAATGCTTGAATATTTTCAAAAGTTCGATTTTGGTGTTCACACTGCAAGTGATTCTGCAACTTCTGAAGTGGATGCTGCTTTCTTCAGATGCCATTACGTATGATTCATTATTTACTATTTCACCCTCAGACTGTCCGGACTGCTGAAGAATCGTGTGCCCTAATTCAGATTGCTTTTGGCTCATCGTAGTGAATGGTGAATCGGAAGATTCAATCAATTCATGATAACCTTGCACAAGATGGGCCAAAAATGATATACGAACCCGAGTATTTCTGCAAAAAAAAACGATCTAACATTACTAAAGAAAGGGTTGCGTTGGCATGAAACCATGTTCTATACTCGCCCCGTTGTAGACAGTTTAGATAGATCTTTCACCATTTCATACTTCCAGTGGTGGTTCACAGCAGAAATGGGTCTTTGTCTTCTTACTGTTTGAAGGTATTTTGATACAAATGAAGAAGAATCATCCAAACGTTAGGACATTGTATATTCAATCAGAAAACGCAAAGTGCTATCGGAATAAATCGCTAATATTTGTTTGTTTGTTTTTATTTCGCGCAAAGCTACACAAGGGCTATCTGCCCTAGCCGTCCCTAGTTTAGCAGTGTAAGACCAGAGGGAAGGTACCTAGTTATCAACACCCACTACCAAGTTTTGGGCTACTCTTTTTATCTGCGAACAGTAGGACTGACTGAAACATTACAAAGCCCCCACGGCTGAAAGAGCTAGGATGCTTGGTGTAACTGGGATTCGAATCCATGACTCACGGATTACGAGTTGAGTGCTTTAACCACCTGGTCATGCCAGGCCTGCTAATAATTGAGATGTTTCTGTTAGCTCACGAGCATAGTTTTGAATTGGAGTCGTTTGTGCATAACGACACACAAGATAGAAAATGATGCACTGGTGCACGTTTTGCCGTTGCAGTGTGTCATATGTTGAAATATAGGGAACAGTGTAATCTCTGCGTGCTGCTTCAGAGCAACGGAAGACTAGCAAATACTGTGGTTTTTTACACTTAATCGTGGGAAAGGGGTTGAGTTTCAGTTTCAATTCAAAGAAGTGTTCCACTTTTTGGAGAAGACTCGATGCAATGAAGTGTCATCTGATGAAGCTAGTCATTACATTAAAGAGATAATGTCTGATGGTGTTAGATTTTACGTTAATGAGATGATGTCTGATGATGTTAGACTTCACGTTAATTAGGTGATGTCTGATAGAGCTAGACTTACGTTAATGAGGTGAGTGGAGTTAGACTTCACGTTAATGAGGTGATGTCTGATAGAGCTAGTCATTACATTAAAGAGATGATGTCTGATGGAGTTAGACTTCACGTTAATGAGATGATATCTGATGGAGCTAGACTTCACGTAAATGAGGTGATGTCTGATGGAACTAGACTTCACGTAAATTAGGTGATATCTGATGGAGCTAGACTTCACGTAAATGAGGTGATGTCTCATGGAACTAGACTTCACGTAAATGAGGTGATATCTGATGGAGCTAGAATTCACGTAAATGAGGTGATGTCTGATGGAGCTAGACTTCACGTAAATGAGGTGATATCTGATGGAGCTAGACTTCACGTAAATGAGGTGATATCTGATGGAGCTAGACTTCACGTAAATGAGGTGATGTCTGATGGAGCTAGACTTCACGTTAATGAGGTGATGTCTCACGGAGCTAAACTTCACGTTAATGAGGTGATGTCTCATGGAGCTAGACTTCACGTTAATGAGGTGATGTCTGATAGAGCTAGACTTCACGTTAATGAGGTGATGTCTGATGAAGATAGACTTCACGTAAATGAGGTGATGTCTGATGGAGCTAGACTTCACGTTAATGAGGTGATGTCTCATGGAGCTAGACTTCACGTAAATGAGGTGATATCTGATGGAGCTAGACTTCAAGTAAATGAGGTGATGTCTGATGGAGCTAGACTTCACGTTAATGAGGTGATGTCTCATGGAGCTAAACTTCACGTTAATAAGGTGATGTCTCATGGAACTAGACTTTACGTAAATGAGGTGATATCTGATGGAGCTAGACTTCACGTAAATGAGGTGATGTCTGATGGAGCTAGACTTCACGTTAATGAGGTGATGTCTCATGGAGCTAGACTTCACGTAAATGAGGTGATATCTGATGGAGCTAGACTTCACGTAAATGAGGTGATGTCTCATGGAGCTAGACTTCACGTTAATGAGGTGATGTCTCATGGAGCTAGACTTCACGTTAATGAGGTGATGTCTGATGGAGCTAGACTTCACGTTAATGAGGTGATGTCTGATGGAGCTAGACTTCACGTAAATGAGGTGATGTCTGATGAAGATAGACTTCACGTTTACGAGTATTGCGGCGTGAACTCTTTCATAGATTATTTGAAGGACTCATTTCACTTGGTATCATCTGTAGGTGTAGGTGCTCAAGATGAAAACTCGGATGGTGAAAGTGATGCTACTGATGGACAGAACAGTATAAAAACATTACGATCATTTTTGTAGATGATAATGAATGCTATGTATCTCACTGATCAAGGTCGTGTGGACTTCATTGTTGCTACAACATTAGGTGGGATAACATCATCAGCGAGTGATTCTTAGTGGTATTGTGATGGCGTCGATTCTCGCATGGCTGAGCAAAGCGATACTGAGAATAGGACTCGAATCATGTCTTAGACAGCAAAGTACAAGATACATTGCAGTTGAAACTGAAAAGTACTGATAAATCATATCAAACGGTCATTGCTGAAAACATTAAGCCATCCAGTTACTGAACTGCACCTGCTAAAGCTCTCGTGGAGCCCAAGAAGAATATTACCACTAGCCAAGATTATAAACTTTACCATGGAGCCCAAAACCAGGGTCTTGGCACATGGAAACACTTAAGTTGTAAAAGTCGTCACTTGTAATTCTGAGCCTAAATTACTCGTTTTTAGTTAACTTCGAAACAACCGTCAACTGATATTCAAGTTGGTAGTTACAGCTGACATAGAAACAAATGTAACACTCTATTATATTGATCATAAAACATCTGTAAGATGTTCTAAATCAAAGTATTATATCAAGAGCCATAGCTGTAACTGTAACGTTTGTTATAGTATTTTAACAACTGTGGTCAAATATATATAGGAAACAGATTTGAAACGAAGCAATGAGTGTTTAATTACTTAAAAACAACATTTTGGTGTTATAAGGTCGTTTATTTCAAGTGCTTAATTCTTGTGGTTCTATCTCGCCTATTAATCTGTTTTACTACCGCAGGTTTTAAGAGGTTCGAAGTGTCGACAAGTAAATAATTACTACCATAGTTTTAAGAGGTTCGAAATGTCACCAAGTAAATAATTACTACCACAGTTTTAAGAGGTTCGAAGTGTCGCCAAGTGAATAATTATTGCCATAGTTTTAAGAGACTCGAAATGTCGCCATGTAAATAATTACTCCCATAGTTTTAAGAGACTCGAAACGTCGCCAAGTAAATAATTACTACCACAGTTTTAAGAGACTCGAAACGTCGCCAAGTAAATAATTACTACCACAGTTTTTAAGAGACTCGAAACGTCGGAAGGTAAATAATTACTACCACAGTTTTTAAGAGGCTCGAAACGTCACCAAATAAATAATTACTACCACAGTTTTTAAAGCTGATTTTTTTCTAGAAGTCTTTTTTTTTTAATCACCTTCATATGTTCCTACTTCTCTCTACAAATATAAGTACAGCATGTTTGTTCCGGATATCCTCACACAGGTACAAAAGGTAAACCTGCCGGAGCTGTCTGTAATTCTGAACTGAAGGAAAGCATCTGAGTAACATCCGCTGCCGTGAGGTATTCTAATCGATTAGTGTAATTTGATCATTACTGTTATTGTGACAACTATGGACTTACAACTCTATTAACCGGGTTTCGATACCCGTGCTAGTACAGCACAGACAGCTCTTTGTGTAGCTTTGTGCTCAACTAGAGACGAAAACATGTTAAATATCAAGGACAGTCACTAATGTTTAAAGTAAGCACGTGCACAGATGAAGTTCATATGAATTTCAAGTAAGCTTATGCGTAATGCGCCGTATAGTAGGAATTATTTCTGTATAGTGGATGTTTTAACCGTGGGGTTCACATACAGGCAGTGTAGCGACTGGTGACGTAAGTGAAAATAAAAAAATGTACAGAAAGTTTCAGTTTTAGTTTAAGATCTACAAAATTATATTTATTCTTATTAAATGAAAACTCAAAGTGTGATGAATCGTATATAACAAACCTAACTGTATTCCGTTTTCGGAAAAAAAGTAGATAAAACTTTTTGAATGTTTTATTAATGAAACTTCACCTTGTAACTCCAAATGTTGTGGTCATTTTAACAGGAACAACTCGACAGTGTTGATGACGGAGATCGATCACATGATTCGCTGCCATTGGTCGATTACAAGCCCAAGCAGCGCAGTGAAACCAACAACGTGAACAGGAGAGAATACATTAATGAAAACGTGTCAAATTTACTTGTCGGTTTGTTCAAGAAGAAAGAACGGAAGTATATAGTAAGATCGTGGATTGTTTGTCACAACATTCAAATAAATAGTCACCTGAAACAATTCATAACTATTTTATTGTTCTAATCATTTCATAAATTATCAACTCATTGCATAATATTAACAGTAGTTAGATTAGCAGTACAACCAAAGGATGTGAGCTTACAGTACAACTTGTGTTAGACCCGGCATGGCCAAGCGTGTTAAGGCGTGCGACTCGTAATCTGAGTGTCGCGGGTTCGCATCCCCGTCGCGCCAAACATGCTCGCCCTTTCAGCCGTGGGGGCGTTATAAAGTGACGGTCAATCCCACTATTCGTTGGTAAAAGAGTAGCCCAAGAGTTGGCGGCGGGTGGTGATGACTAGCTGCCTTCTCTCTAGTCTTACACTACTAAATTAGGGACGGCTAGCACAGATAGCCCTCGAGTAGCTTTGTGCAAAATTCAAAACCAAACAAACAAACAAACAACTTGTATTATGACGGTAAGCATTGAGTTCTTACAGTAACAATACTATTACGACTCTAAGGAAACAATATATTGGCCAGAAATAAGTTTCATTTAATATCGTTAAATTACGAAAAAATATCAGTGGAGTTTCTAAGAAACTGCCACATTTAAACTATACTTCCAGAAGAAAGTTTAATTATTTGTTTTTGTTTACGGTAATGCATTACACAATGTAACCGTGATTGTGTAAAACTAAAAAAACAACATACACTGAGTTTGGTCGTGAACGTTAATCTTCAGGTTACATAAATTAATAAGTTAAAACCATGTTTGTTTTGGAATTTCGCACAAAGCTACTCGAGGGCTATCTGTGCTAGCCGTCCCTAATTTAGCAGTGTAAGACGAGAGGAAAGGCAGCTAGTCATCACCACCCGCCGCCAACTCTTGGGCTACTCTTTTCCCAACGAATAGTGGGATTGACCGTCACATTATAACGCCCCCACGGCTGAAAGGGCGAGCATGTTTGGCGCGACGGGGATGCGAACCCGCGACACTCGGTTTACGAGTCGCACGCCTTAACACGCTTGGCCCAAGTTAAAACCAACAATACTGAATATAATGTTTAAATTATGATTTCACAAAACGCCACCTACTGGTGGATGTGTCAACTGGTAGTGTTTAAATTAAGATGTTGCCTCTTCTAAAAGTAGAAAATTAAAATTTCTTATAAATATAGAATTGTAATAAAATATTATTTAGAACAATACACTAAGTCCTAACTAAGATATGTCATAACGTTATACAAAATAGGATCCGTTTCGCTTCTTCTACACCGTGGACTATCCAAGTTCTACAGATATCGGGTAAAAGTCTGTCACGATACAAAAACATCTCTTGGTTAGAATGATTGAATACAAGTAAAATTTATAGCATTGACGAAAGTGTGTTTTACCTCAAAGAGTGTTTTACCTTCGAGAAATTTTGTTCAAATCGAACTGTTGTTAGCTACGGATGCACAAATAATACATTCGATTCAAACACTTTACGTAAGATGTAACTGATTTGTTATATAACAATAGCTATCAATCTTCAATCGCGTGACAAGTTTTACGAAAGTATTATTTCAATTTAAGCCAGGACGAGAAGATTTGTCCTTCAGTCTAAAAAAAAATGTATAGAAATTCTTTATCATGTTCCTTTCCCGATATCTGGTTATTTTGGAATCTTTTAACATATCCATGTCAATTTCTAATGCACCTTGTCTGGCTTACGGGAAAACTTTAATCATTTCCAACCTTAACATACAACTTATTTCAACCTGGAAAGTTCAGTAAATGTATCTTTGGCTTTGGTTGCAATTATTTAGTGTTGAGTACATCCCCAAGATGTAACCAAAAAACATTATTATCTCAGTTATTTAGTGTTGAGTACATCCCCAAGATATAACCAAAAACATTTTTATCTCAGTTATTTAGTGTTGAGTAAATCCCTAAGATATAACCAAAAAAACATTTTTTCTCAGTTATTTAGTGTTGAGTAAATCCCCAAGATATAACCAAAAAACATTTTTATCTCAGTTATTTAGTGTTGAGTAAATCCGTAAGATGTAACCAAAAAACATTTTTATCTCAGTTATTTAGTGTTGAGTAAATCCCCAAGATATAACCAAAAAACATTTTTATCTCAGTTATTTAGTGTTGAGTAAATCCGTAAGATGTAACCAAAAAACATTTTTATCTCAGTTATTTAGTGTTGAGTAAATCCTTAAAATATAACCAAGAAAACATTATTATCTCAGTTATTTAGTGTTGAGTAAATCCCCAAGATGTAACCAAGAAAACATTATTATCTCAGTTATTTAGTGTTGAGTAAATCCCTAAGATATAACCAAAAAACATTTTTATCTCAGTTATTTAGTGTTGAGTAAATCCCTAAGATGTAACCAAAAAAACATTTTTATATCAGTTATTTAGTGTTGAGTAAATCCGTAAGATGTAACCAAAAAACATTTTTATCTCAGTTATTTAGTGTTGAGTAAATCCGTAAGATGTAACCAAAAAAACATTTTTATCTCAGTTATTTAGTGTTGAGTAAATCCGTAAGATGTAACCAAAAAAACATTTTTATCTCAGTTATTTAGTGTTGAGTAAATCCTTAAAATATAACCAAGAAAACATTATTATCTCAGTTATTTAGTGTTGAGTACATCCCCAAGATGTAACCCAGAAAACATTATTATCTCAGTTATTTAGTGTTGAGTACATTTTCCAGGTAGCTGTATTAGTTGTCCTCAACAACCTCTTGCGACGTTTTAAACATTCCTCTCTTTGATTGGTGTGTGTCGGGTCGTTATGGGATGGAATGTTCCACTAAGATGTAACCAAAAAACATTTTTATCTCAGTTATTTAGTGTTGAGTAAATCCCTAAGATGTAACCAAAAAAACATTTTTATATCAGTTATTTAGTGTTGAGTAAATCCCCAAGATATAACCAAAAAACATTTTTATCTCACTTATTTAGTGTTGAGTAAATCCCCAAGATGTAACCAAGAAAACATTATTATCTCAGTTATTTAGTGTTGAGTACATCCCCAAGATATAACCAAAAAACATTATTATCTCAATTATTTTGTGTTGAGTACATCCCCAAGATATAACCAAAAAAACCTTATTATCTCAGTTATTTAGTGTTGAGTAAATCCCTATGATGTAACCAAAAAAACATTTTTATCTCAGTTATTTAGTGTTGAGTAAATCCCTATGATGTAACCAAAAAACATTTTTATCTCAGTTATTTAGTGTTGAGTAATCACCAAGATATAACCAAAAAAACCTTATTATCTCAGTTATTTAGTGTTGAGTAAATCCCTATGATGTAACCAAAAAAACATTTTTATCTCAGTTATTTAGTGTTGAGTACATCCCCAAGATGTAACCAAAAAACCTTATTATCTCAGTTATTTAGTGTTGAGTAAATCCCTATGATGTAACCAAAAAAACATTTTTATCTCAGTTATTTAGTGTTGAGTAAATCCCTATGATGTAACCAAAAAACATTTTTATCTCAGTTATTTAGTGTTGAGTACATCCCCAAGATGTAACCAAAAAACCTTATTATCTCAGTTATTTAGTGTTGAGTAAATCCCTATGATGTAACCAAAAAAATATTTTTATCTCAGTTATTTAGTGTTGAGTAAATCCCTAAGATGTAACCAAGAAAACATTATTATCTCAGTTATTTAGTGTTGAGTAAATCCCTAAGATGTTACCAAAAAAACATTTTTATCTCAGTTATTTAGTGTTGAGTAAATCCCTAAGATGTAACCAAAAAAACATTTTTATCTCAGTTATTTAGTGTTGAGTACATCCCCAAGATGTAACCAAAAAACATTTTTATCTCAGTTATTTAGTGTTGAGTAAATCCCTAAGATGTAACCAAGAAAACATTATTATCTCAGTTATTTAGTGTTGAGTAAATCCCTAAGATGTTACCAAAAAACATTATTATCTCAGTTATTTAGTGTTGAGTAAATCCCCAAGATGTAACCAAGAAAACATTATTATCTCAGTTATTTAGTGTTGAGTAAATCCCTAAGATGTAACCAAAAAAACATTTTTATCTCAGTTATTTAAGGTTGAGTACATCCCCAAGATGTAACCCAGAAAACATTATTATCTCAGTTATTTAGTGTTGAGTACATTTTCCAGTGGCTGTATTAGTTGTTCTCAACAACCTCTTGCGACGTTTTAAACATTCCTCTCTTTGATTGGTGTGTGTCGGGTCGTTATGGGATGGAATGTTCCACTAAGATGTAACCAAAAAAACATTTTCATCTCAGTTATTTAGTGTTGAGTACATCCCCAAGATGTAACCAAGAAAACATTATTATCTCAGTTATTTAGTGTTGAGTACATTTTCCAGGTAGCTGTATTAGTTGTCCTCAACAACCTCTTGCGACGTTTTAAACATTCCTCTCTTTGATTGGTGTGTGTCGGGTCGTTATGGGATGGAATGTTCCACTAAGATGTAACCAAAAAAACATTTTTATCTCAGTTATTTAGTGTTGAGTACATCCCCAAGATGTAACCCAGAAAACATTATTATCTCAGTTATTTAGTGTTGAGTACATTTTCCAGGTAGCTGTATTAGTTGTCCTCAACAACCTCTTGCGACGTTTTAAACATTCCTCTCTTTGATTGGTGTGTGTCGGGTCGTTATGGGATGGAATGTTCCACTAAGATGTAACCAAAAAAACATTTTTATCTCAGTTATTTAGTGTTGAGTACATCCCCAAGATGTAACCCAGAAAACATTATTATCTCAGTTATTTAGTGTTGAGTACATTTTCCAGGTAGCTGTATTAGTTGTCCTCAACAACCTCTTGCGACGTTTTAAAGAATCCTATCTTTGATTGGTGTGTGTCGGGTCGTTATGGGATGGAATGTTCCACTTAGAAGGGCAGTGTTTCGATGATGGAATGTACTTATTTACGTATATATTCGTTCATGAGCTCTTTGTGTAAGCCTCGGATTCCATGTTCTTTTCCTCCGCCTACTGGACAGTCGAGGTCCCCAGCTGAGTGCAGAAGTTCGGTTTCTCCTATTTTTCATTATCTTCTGTAAGTATTACGTTAAACATTCTCTGCAGGAATCTCCTGCTCTTCGCTCTGTTCACTCTAACAAGACAGGTCAGTACCCTATTAGAACGCGGCTACCATTTTTGAGGTGGATACAAACAAGCGATTAACATATGAAGATACTTGCTTTCCTTCATCAAGACTCCGTGAAGCAAGACCTTACACCTATTACCACTTTTAATAACCAATAACAAGTAATCTCTGTGTTGTTCCACCCTCAAGTGACGTGAATAATCCTATCTGGTTCATTACGTGACGTTTACTCAGATATATTGTGGTACAGCTTGTAACATTAATTTGTGTTGGTTGTTTCTCTTAATACCGTGTGCTATAGGTGGTTAAAACTGGAACAGATGTTACCAAAAGATTATCTTTAATAATGCGTACAACAAGTCTCCAGATGTTTAAAGTGGGACGGATCATACTAAATGGTCACTTGCATATAACAATCTTACTAAACGCCTACTTATTTTCTCAGATTTGATTACTTGTAGATGTACCACAACTGAATTAGAGAACTCAATAACATTGAATGCATAGTTAATCGAGGTAGTCGTGTACTTTTACTTTCAATTCAGCCCACAAGATGTCAGTGTGCAGAACACGTACCGTTGTGCCTTTTCGAATTACGAATCATGAATGACAGGAAAGCAGGCGGCGAGCAGTGGCCAAGTTGATTAATTAATTGATTTATTTTTCAAACCTAAGTAATATTATTGTAATGCTAATACTTCTGTTATTATAGAACCTTGGTACAGTTACCTTCAGTAGACTATACACGTAATGACCAGTCAAAATTAACAACAAACTATTCATCAGTTTTGAAAAGATGACAATTTACCATGTCAGCAGGTCAACTTCCAAGTCATATCGAATAACACACTCAACTAAACTAGTTGAATTAATTACCTACTTTCAAAAGACACTTTGCCTTTCTTTGACAAACTTTAGAGTGCTTAGATACTGATATTTTGTGAACATATACGCGTTTATTTGCGACTTTCGAACCTACACATATGTTTTAAATACGTTCCATTAAAAGAGTCTAAGTTTTTATACAGTTTCTAAAAAATTCAGAAATTAATGTGTTTTATTTCGTTATTTTTAGCGTTTCTTGGAGTTAATTAACTCTATAGTCAGTCAAAATAAAAGTCGACATGTTTTTCTAATCTGAGATTAAATTATTCCGCATTTACCAATATAATCTTATAAATGTATATATATATATATACAACTGGTAAGCAAACACCTGACATTTGTTTCTAGTTATTATGCTCTATTGATAGATATGTCAGATGTAGGTCGTTTTCCTTTTCTTTCCTTTCAAACTTCGTACACGATTATATTCGAATATAATCTAGCTAGATTTACTTCATTTTGATATCCCTTGTCTGTTTAATCTCGGAGAGCTATTTTTAATCTTAGGCAATTTAACAATAATATTTTAGGCAAAGTAAGCCACGCATTTATTAAACGCAAACTTTCAAAACTGTTTTTTTCTTTGATTTTTAACTACACGAGAGCTATCTGCGCTAGCCGTCCCTAATTTAGCAGTATAAGACTAGAGGGAAGGCAGCTAGTCATCACCACCCACCGCCAACTCTTGGGTTATTATTTTGCCTGCGAATACTAGGATTAACTGAAACATTACAACGCCCCCACGGCTGAAAGGACTAAGATGTTTGGTGTACCTGGGATTCGAACTCTCGGATTACAAGTGGTGTGCTTTAACCACTTGGCCATGCAGGGCCAAGTACATGTTTGTGGGAACTCGTTAATATCTTTTCTATCAGCTGACATTAAAGCGAAATGTAACAACAGTTTGAAATTACCTTACACATATAACACCATTTATAGTTTGTTAAATATTGCGAAAATAAGTAGGCTTAGAATTAAACTAAGTTAACAGTGCAGAAAAAAAAGCATATCGTATATTATCTCCAGAAATTGATTAGTTTATATTTTAAATTGTAATACAATGATTCATACAAAATATTTTGCTTTTGTTGTTTACTCAATCACAAAAAATTTGCAAACCACTACATATGGATGACAGTTTCTATATTTATGCGACACAAGTGGTATGTGACAATTATAACAATCTTTGCGATTTATAGTCAGCTCCGTCCATTGAGATATAGTTACCTTCAACAGAACGTTCAACTACTTCTAAGCAAACCTACAACGGCAAAACCTGCCCATATATGTTATTACCAACGCTAGACAAGAAGCTGGCGTAGTTCCTGGAGTAATACAATTTAATTTAAGACTGAGCGAAGCTAAGGTTTCATTTGATGCTTAATTAACTACAGTTGTAGACAGTTTCATTCTCACATCTTATTTGTTCTCAAAAGGCTTAATCAAACACGTTTCACTCATCGTCTTTAGGCCTGAACAACGATTAATAAGACATGATTTTCCTTAGACAAAATGAAATAGTAATATTACTTACCACTTTATTTGTACACATACACCTGTTATTGACTTCATCGAAAACTAACAACATGAACTATAACGTTTCTCTCGTACCAAGTTTCCTATCTGTCAGAATTTATTTCAGTCCTACCAAGTTTCCTATTTGACAAAATTTTTGTACAGTCTAACGAAGTTACCTAAATGAAAATTTTTGTACAGTCTGACCAAGTTTCCTATTTGACAAAATTTTTCCACAGTTCTACCAAGTTTCATATCTGACAACATTTAGTTACAGTCTGACCAAGTTTCCTATTTGACAAAATTTTTCCACAGTTCTACCAAGTTTCATATCTGACAACATTTAGTTACAGTCTAACCAAGTTTCCTATCTGACAAAATATTTCTACAGTCTAACTAAGTTCCAGAAACATACCGCTTTGGCCACAAGATATAATGTTTCTGACATGGACAGCTCCTTTAGGAAATACATTAATGTTTTAACGTTTAACAGAACATACTTATATTTATGAATTCTCTGTGGTTTGATAATCCGCTTTAGTTTATCATATAGTAACCTATATTAATATGGTGAAGTAAAACGTATGCAACACATCATACATATTATATACCCTTCACCATTATAAAATACCTAATGATGTTTCTATAGCTTATTGACTCAAGCTGTGCTGATGAGCCTTGAATAGGCAAACACTGCAGTCCGCAGCAGAGGATACGACCAATCAAAGAATATTCTAGGCTTCTACGTCATAGATGCTCTATTCAGTTTCACCACTGATTGAATATAAAATAAATCTTTAACATATAAATAAAATATTT
This sequence comes from Tachypleus tridentatus, assembly GCF_004210375.1. Classification (NCBI taxonomy): domain Eukaryota; kingdom Metazoa; phylum Arthropoda; class Merostomata; order Xiphosura; family Limulidae; genus Tachypleus; species Tachypleus tridentatus. The sequence goes on from NC_134826.1 coordinate 15,552,618, forward strand.
ATAAAGTATTTTAACTTTACGAGGAACCATTGTATATTAATCATTAATAGTTAAATTATATTTGCTTCTGTTATCCCAAAAAACTTTATCGCAAATCTGTTTGAGAAACCAGTTTTTTTTTATTTAAATTGTGACGTTTGCAGACGAAAATAAAAATTTATTTCAATAAACTAAATCTTGCCAAAAACAGAACATTCCTATAATCTGAATAATTTAGTTTTGTTAATAACATTTATTTCACTCATTTTTTTCTCTGTTAACGAATTTCTATAGAAAAATAACATTAGGTTCTTTCATTTCCTGAAAACAAAATATAATTAATTTAGGGGTACGAACATCCTTGTTACAAAGTTCACAACAGCAGATAAAAAATAAATAGACAGTTTATCGTCACAAGTCCAGTTACTGCTAATTATTGAAAAGCAACTTACTCAAAGCTACGTCATAAAAATACTGATTTTGTATTTTTAACGACTTGTAAAACCTATGCCAACATATTGAATGAAAATGTAAAGTGGTGATAGAAAGGAACTATTTACATTTCACGTCAACAGCAAACATGGGGCATTAGCATAATTATTACATAAGGAAATTAATTGACATGAAGTTACTACACTGGTATATAAATATTACTAAATATACTCATAGAAAAAAAGATTTAGACGTTTATTTACTAAAATTAAGATACACACAAAAGAGAAAAGAACGATACATTATACAAAATCATAATAAAACAAAAGGGCTATACATAACACAAAATAATAAAACAAAAGGGACTATACATAACACAAAATAATAAAACAAAAGGGACTATACATAACACAAAATAATAAAACAAAAGGGACTATACATAACACAAAATAATAAAACAAAAGGGACTATACATAACATAAAATAATAAAACAAAAGGGACTATACATAACATAAAAAATAAAACAAAGGGACTATACATAACACAAAAAAATAAAACAAAAGGGACTATACATAACACAAAATAATAAAACAAAAGGGACTATACATAACACAAAATAATAAAACAAAAGGGACTATACATGATACAAAACTGTATTAAAATAAATGGACAATACATTATACAAAACTATATTAAAACAAAGGAACTACACATTATACAAAATTATAATAAAAAGAACTACACATTATATAAAATTTTAACAAAGAAATGCCTAGACATTATTCAAAACAATATCCCAACAAAAGAACTACCCCTATACATTATACAAAACTATATTAAAATAAAGAAACTATACAATGAACAAAATTATATTAAAAGAAAATTACTATACTTTATACAAAAATATATTAAAAGAAAGAGCCTATACATTACCCAAAATTATATAACAACAAAAAGATTATACATTATACAAAATTATAATAAAAGAAAATGACTATACATTATACAAAATTACAATAAAACAAAAGGACTATACATGATAAAAACTATATTAAAACAAAGGGACTATACATTATAAAATTATATAAACAAAAAGGAACTATAAATAATACAAAACTACATTAAAAAAGGACTATACATTATACTAAATTACAATAAAAAGGACTATACATTATACAAAATTATAATAAAAAGGACTATACATTATGAAAAATTATAATAAAACAAAAGCACTATATATTATACAAAATTATATTAAAACAAAAGCACTATATATTATACAAAATTATATTAAGAAAAAGAAACTACACATTGAACAAAATCATGTTAAAAATTACCATTCGTTACACAAAAATATATTAAAACAAATGGACTATATAGTAAGGAAAATTATATTAAAAGAAAATATTATACATTATACAAAACTCTATTAAAACAAAAAACTATACATTATTCAAAATTACTTTAAGAGAAAAGGACTATACATTAAATAAAATTATATTCAAAGAAAATACAACACATTTTACAAACCTATATTAAAACAAAGGTCCTATACATCATGCAAAACTATATTAAAACAAACGAACTATACATTATACAAAATTATATTGAAACCTAGGGATACTATACAAAACTATATTAAAACAAAAGGATTATACATTATAGAAAATTATAATAAAATCAAAATACTATACACCATACAAAATTATATTGAAAGAAAGGAACTATACATTCTACAAAACTATATTAAAAAGGGTTTATACATTATAAGAAACTACATTAAAACAAAAGGACTATACATTGCATAAAATTTTAATAAAACCAAATGTCTATACACTATAGAAAATTATAATAGAACAAAAAGACTATACATTATACAAAAGTATAATAAAACAAAAGGACTATACATTATAAAACACTATTTTAAAACAAAGTGACTGCGCATTACACAAAACTGTATTAAAAGAAAATTACTATACGTTATACAAAACTATATTAAAACAAAGGGACTATACAGATAAAAAATTATATTAACGCCAAGGGATTATTCTTAATACATATCGATATTAAAAAAAAGGTATGTACATTATACAAAGTTATAGAAAAACAAAGGGAATATATATGATATAAAATTACAAAACCTCAGCGGGACTATAAATTACCCAAAATTATATAAAAAGGACTATACATTACACAAAACCATAATAAAAGAAAATGACTACACACTATACAAAATTATAATAACACAATAGAAATATATATTTTATAAAATGATATTAAATGAAAAGGACTATACATCATACAAAATAATAATAAAACAATAGGACTATACAAAAAACTTAATTTAAACGAAATAAAAAGATTATATACTATATGACACTGTATTAAAACAAAGACTATACATTATATGAAATTATATGAAAACGAAATTACTATACGTTATACAAAACTACGTTAAAACAAAGGGACTATACAGTATACAAAATTATACTCTTCAAAACAAGAAACGCAAAAGGAATATTTTTGTTATTTTAAAGAGAAATATATGTAATAACGTTACAAGCTCAGAGTATGTGATGTTACACGTGTTAAGGCACTGATTGTCAGACCAAAAGGACAATAAAAGTTGTGCACTTTGAAAACGGAGGAAAACAACGGATTTTTCGCCAAAAAGCATTCGTGTCCAATAAATTTGTTTGAGAGATCTGCATGTTCTGCACGTGCAACATGTGCAAAATCCCTATAAAAGTGACGGGTTCTCGGTTTCCATAGCTCAGTGTTAAGCCACTGACACGCAATACAGTTACGCCAAAACTGACAGAAGCACAATGCAACAACGCCATTGGTCGCTTGGAAGCAGGCGAATCTCGATCATATATTGCCAAAGCTGTGAATGTCCACCCAAGCACCATGACAAGGCTATGGAATCGTCACCAACAACTCGTGACCGTCCACGATCTGGCAGACCTCGTGTGACCACGCCCGCACAAGATCGCTACATTCGGTTACGTCACCTTCGGGATAGGACCACCACTGCGACGTCTACTGTCTCAACCATACCAGGGCTGCGTAGGATTTCCGATCAGACCGTATGCAATCGTCTATGAGATGCAGGAATCCGACCTCGACGTCCAGTCAGAGACGTCATCCTCACCCAGCAGCATCGTCAAGCACGGTCCTGCTTCGTAGGCAGGATGGAAGAACCCGTGTTTACCGTCGCCGAGGTGAACGTTTTGCAGTAAACTGTGTGCAGGATGTTGACAGATTTGGTGGTGGCAGCGTCATGATGTGGGCTGCCATCACCTACAATGCCAGAACAGACCTTTTTCACATTCAAGAGAATCTTACGGCTCAACGATACGTCGACGAGATTCTTAGGCCCCATGTGCAACCCATCATGGTGAACGTCAACGACGTTTTTCAACATGACAACGCCCATCCTCACACAGCCCGACTCACCACTGTCTTCTTGAGACACCACAACATCAACGTCCTTCCATGGTCCTCCAGATCACCAGATTTAAACCCCATCGAACATCTTTGGGACGAGTTGGACCGACGTCTGCGACGGAGACAACCTCAACCGCAGACTCTACCTCAGCCAGCAGCAGCTTTGCAGGCTGAGTGGACAGCCATTCCACAGGATGTGATTCGTCATCTCGTCGCTTCCATGGGCAGGAGATGCCAAGCAGTTATTGATGCTCACGAGGGACATACTCGTTATTGACGTTGAGTGACGTTAAACTTCAACTAGTGAGCATGGACTTCACCTTTGCAGACTTTGAATGTTCAGCAGTGAATGTGCAAAGTTTCACACATGTCATACAGAACTACCCGGAATAAACTTGTTAACAATTTGTCTCAAATTTTGCCTCTTGCGTTTCTTTTTTTGAAGAGTTTACTTTTGTGTAATGTATAGTTTCTTTGTTTCAAAACAATACTAACCAATCGCAGATTACTACGTAATAATACCAACCAATCACAGATTACTACGTAATAATACTTACCAATCACTGGTTATTATGTTTTGTACGTGTTCATCCTTAAGCTGTTTAGACTAATCTTATTAACATTACATGCAAAACAAGGAAAAATGCACAAGAAACAACAATAGAAGAACGACACTCTGTAAGTGTTTTATAAAACTTGGTAAAATTATAAAAATAAGGCATAAAAAAGTTACCACCGATAAAACGAAAATAAGATGGTATGTTGAGAAAAACAAACATAATACAAGTATAAACAGGTAAAAGAACCTGATGACACTCATACTTGGAAAACCTTATTAATACTAGGCCTAATGCTAATAACAAAAAAATTGAAAGGCCTAATTCTAGCTCCGAGGTGACACAGCAGTGTGTCTGCAAACATTACAAATAAAGCTGAATGAACCATGTTGTGTTATAAAGTAGAGTAATCCTAATATTAACGTATTACGACAAGTAAATTTTAGAATAATCACATTTTGTCTGTTTAAAAAATGTTTACACGAAACTAATCGTTGGTATAAAAACAAGTCAACCAAGACAACTAGATTCTAAATATGAATTTATTAATATAATTTGAACCGTATTCACTCAACTTCCAGCTTTAAAACAGTTCATTCTTTACTAACATATAAAATAAATGTTATGATTTATAAACGAAGTCCGGTAAACACTAGTCATACTTTGGAAACTGCATAAAGTTATGTTGCTTTTACCGGATATATCTACTGTTACTAGAAAATGTGACGTTCTTGAATAATTATCTCATTACAACTAATGAATTATTTATGTTCTTTTCAAATTAGACTTGAAAATATTTACTTAAAGTGGTATTTTATCTTGATTTATTTGGGTTTCGATGTAAAACATGAGCTCATCGTAACTTAGTAACCCTCATGCATTTTTCTGAGTATTTCACCTATATTGCTTACGCCATATTTCAACTTAAAAAAAAAATCTATTCAGCCTAAATTCGTCTAATGTTCTTCTACGCACCAAATACATACTTCCCAGGCTTCGATTTTTATTAAATTTCACACACGTTTAACATAACATTTACTCCACGTCTGCACAAAATTTCGCGCAAACCAAACAAAATTTTAGCTGTTACAGTAAACAGAATGACCATTTTTGAAGAATAATTTTCACTCAGATTTGTAGGACGAACAGTTTAAATGAAACTCAAACCATTTCAGTAACGTTGTTGGTTTTCACTCAATCCAGAGCAATAACGCTGTTGGTGTTTATCTCAAATCAAAGCAATAACGCTATTGGTGTTTCCCTCAGACCAATTCAGAACGCTATTGGTGTTTCACTCAAAGCAATTAAGAACTGTATTGGTATTTCACTCAAACCAACGGAGTAACGCTGTTGGTTTTTAACTCAATCCAATTCAGAGCTCTTTTGGTATTACACTCAAACCAGTTCAGTAACGCTATTGGTGTTTCACTCAAACCAATTCAGAACGCTATTGGTGTTTCACTTAAACCAAAGGAGTAACGCTATTAATGTTTTATTCAAACCATTTTATTAACGCTGCTGGTGTTTCTCTCAGTCCAAAGCAATAACGATGTTGGTGCTTCACTTAAACCTGTGGAGTAACGCTGCTGGTATTTCACTCAAATAAGTGGAATAACGCTGTTGGTGTTTCACTCAGGAGGTTTTGACACAATCTTCACTTGGATTGTCATTATTCATATTTTCAATGCCATAAACACCAGTAACCACTGATTTAACCGCCGGGTTTTATTTCACATCTTTTAGTCACATTATTTCTTATAGCTTTTGGTTTAGATTCATACACACGTGAAACCTATACATGTTAGTCCTTTCTTCTGTGAAGGCATTATAATGTTAAAGTCAATTCCATCATTCTTTGGTAATAGAGTATGTGAAGAGTTGATAGAATTTATTAGCTGTGTCTATCACAGTTATAGACGGCTGATGGCTTAGGCAAGAATTTAACAAACTTCACAAAAGATAAAATTTGCTCCTTTACAATCAACTATCAACTAATATTCCTCACAGTTTTATTGTTTTCTTATTTTCTCTACAAGAAACTGAAAAATATCAGTTCTCATTTATTCGAAATAAAATATAAACAACTGTTAAAACTTGAATTGTGTTTTATTCTATGTGGAAATGTGTTACTCAACTTACAGGCCACACACAGTAGTTTACACTTACACTATTGTGCTGCCATCTGTAGATTGTAACTAAAAACACAAACGAATATTAAACATTTTATATGACAAATTATCAACTATTTCAGCTGTGGCTAAACTGTTCTTACATTAAACTATTCAGGAGCAAAACATATTTCTTATTTTGGGTTTATGTTCGCTGTTTGCTAAAACTGGACTTCTTCAGTCTGCTTTTTTTTCATCTCCTGTTTTGTCGTTAAGTAACTCGCAATTAGTACTCTTGTGTTCTTTTTACTATGGATATACTATCATAAAATTAACTACATTCAGGAAGTACTAGTTAATAACAATACATGTTTACATTAATCGTATACATCTATTCCTAATCACCTCGATATTTGCCCATGTTATTTCAATGTCTGTTTACCTTGATGTTTGTGTACTTAAAAGAAAATAAACTGGATTTATTCAGAGACAAGGCTTGGAGGTCCCTTCTTTTCATTGTTCTCAAGAGTACTAAAAATAAAAATTGGGAATATATATATATAATATATGTGTCTATGTTTCAAACTGTATCAAAATAGTTCAACTATGTCGCGATAGATGGCAGTAATGTCGATCAGCTCGTTTCCAGAGGATTGTAACCGTATCAGAAGCTGTTAAAACGAACACGCGTACTTTATTTTAAGACTAATCAGTTTTAAAGGCATCTATTAAGTAGGATGACGGATGAACACATGAAACGTTTTATCTGTATGCTCTATAACAATAAAAGGTATAAATTTTGCGATTTTATTTTTATGCTACTTAATAAGAGATAAATAATACATTTACTATTCAGAAAGTTGTATAATTTCCGAGTCTCAGTTCAAGGGTGTTCCAATTCAATATACACCATGATTAACTATCAAAAATACTAAGTTTATTTATTAAGCCTGCTATTGTCCGGCTATATAATGTAAATAACTGAACATTAGTAAATCACAAGTTTTTCTTCACTTTCCATTTCCAGAGCATGTTTTTTTTTTTTTTCCATTGTGACTATAACGCACATTCACACCAACAATGTGTTTGTACGCTACTTGCTACCCGTGGTCGATTTCAGGTTTTTAATGTTTAGACTAAAACCTATATCTTCATTACATGATAATTTTTCTAACCCTAGCTTGTTATTTATTACATTTAAGTAAGTATAATCTAAGTACAAATATTCTTGCTATACTATCTTGTTACTCGACTATATAGCTAAACAGTGTTACATGTGATAGCAGTTTATCTCAGCAGCTTATTATAAAATTAGGCACTCGAAGCTGTTAATAAATTCTGATTGACTACAAGATATTGTTAGGGGTTATTGTGGAACATTTTATTATACGGGTGTTAAGTTTTTCAACGAACGTTAAATGTACGAACGTAAGAACTAGTGTTTTTATATTAAGTATGCAATGTATTTGGTTGGAATATTCAATACATATATTTTTATTATTCTTAAATAATGTTATTATACTTTTATTATAAAAATATGTTTCCATTGTTAATTTAGTAGATGAATATATGACTAACCTACATATCCTAAGCTTGCTCAACCTCGAGAAGAACTTTCGTTTAAGACCAAAAATATTGTTAACAACAAACGTACCCAGCCAACGATACAAAGTATTTTAATATTTATATTTAATAACGAAAACGTGACGAAACAAAGCATTGTAAACGTTGAAACTTAATAAAGTAAGCGTGACGAAACAAAGCATTGTAAACGTTTATATTTAATAACGTAAACGTGACGAAACAAAGCTGTTGTTGTTGTTTTTGAATGGGCTGTCTGTGCTCTGCCCACCACGGGTATCGAAACTCGGTTATTAGCATTGAAAGTCCGTAGACATACCGCTGAGCCACTGGGGGACAAAACAAAGCATTATAACGTTTGTACGTAATAACGTAAACGTAACAAAACAAAGCATTATAACGTTTGTACTTAATAACGTAAACGTAACGAAACAAAGTATTGTAATATTTATACTTAATAACGTAAACATTTGTATATTTAATAACATATACTCATTATCTGGTTGATTTTTCGTTTCCATTTAAGGAAGTAGCTCGTTTTGATCAGAAGATAATTCAGTCTAGAGTATTCAGTACTAGACATTAATTTCCAGAAGATTTGTTTGTTTTTTGTTTGCTTGTTTTAGAATTTCGCACAAAGCTACTCGAGGGCTATCTGTGCTAGCCGTCTCTAATTTAGCAGTGTAAGACTAGAGGGAAGGCAGCTAGTCATCACCACCCACCGCCAACTCTTGGGCTACTCTTTTACCAACGAATAGTGGGATTGACCGTAACATTATAACGCCCCCTTCCAGAAGATACTGGCAAAGGTTACAGTTAACACATTGAAAGCCTGTCTTCATATTTTCACCCTCCCCACGTCACACCAAACATGCTCACCCTTTCAGCCGTGGGGACGTTATAATGTGACGGTCAAACCCACTATTCAATGGTAAAAATGTAGCCCAAGAGTTGGCGGTGGGTGGTGATGACTAGCTATTTTCCCTCTAGTCTTACACTGCTAAATGAGGGACGGCTAGCGCAGATAGACCTTGTGTAGCTTTGCGCGAAATTCAAAACAAACCAAAATCAAACCTTGTACTGAATGTTACAATATGTGGTCTCAATGCTAAGTAACTCAATAAACTCGGATGTTTACAGCGCTACATGACTATTCGTGATTCAAGAACATAATTTGATAATAGCTGATAGTAGGGAAAGAATGTATATTTAGTAAAGTAAGTTTGTTAACTGGCACGCTATTTCTCCACTTAAAGTATTTGTTATGTCTATCAGATTAGACTGAAGTGTGCTTGTGAAGAAGACTGGAATATTTGTTTATAAAATAAACTACTAATAGATGGCGCTTTAAATAATAGATAAACCATCACGTGAAAACAGACGAGAATTACTATTAACTCTCGTTAGAACAAGTTTACAGATCCGTAAATTTAGTTAATTGGTTGTGCGAGTAAGAGTGGAACTGTAATTTGTAGAATAAAAATGTTGTTAATTTCAGCTCGACTTCTAACCCTAGTATTTCTCTTTCTTGGAACTTTAATCTGTGGTACCTTTCCACTGTTACTTATAGCTTGCGGCAACCAGTTTCTTTCTTTCTTATTAAATTTCGGGGGTGGAGTGCTACTGTCTGTAAGCTTCCTTTACTTGTTACCCGAAGTTCGTGACAGTTATGAAACTTACTGGGGTAGCAACTATGTCCATGCATTTCACTAGCAGAGTTGATAGTCTGTGTTGGGCTGCTCATGGTATACGTGTTAGAGGAAGTATTCCACACAGTTGTAAGATGCTTCAGACAAGCCCCTACCAGCAGTGACTGTTGTAATCATGAATAGTGGCCAGTCTCATTGGCTTATTGTCAAAGGGACAGCGAGGTGGAACGGAGGTCTCCCCATGACAGACTAGCAGAATGTAATAGCAGACGTTACGGTCTTTAGATTTGGACGGTCAACCTACAGGTAGGCAAAGTTCAACAGGTGAAGTTTTGTTACGAGGTTTAGTAATAGTTTCAGCTCTATCCTTTCATTCTGTGATCAAAGGCTTGGCCGTGGGGCTGCAACCGTCAGTGAAAGACACGTGGACTTTATTCTTAGCCGAAGCTGTACACAAGTTTAGCATAGCTCTTGCCCTCGGGTTGGAGCTATATAATGAAGGAAGTTTATCATAGCTCTTGCCCTCGAGTTGGAGCTATATAATGAAGGAAGTTTATCATAGCTCTTGTCCTCGGGTTGGAGCTATATAATGAAGGAAGTTTATCATAGCTCTTGCCCTCGGGTTGGAGCTATATAATGAAGGAAGTTTATCATAGCTCTTGCCCTCGGGTTGGAGCTATATAATGAAGGAAGTTTATCATAGCTCTTGCCCTCGAGTTGGAGCTATATAATGAAGGAAATTTATCATAGCTTTTGCCCTCGGGTTGGAGCTATATAATAAAGGAAGTTTATCATAGCTCTTGACCTCGGGTTGGAGCTATATAATGAAGGAAGTTTATCATAGCTCTTGCCCTCGGGTTGGAGCTATATAATGAAGGAAGTTTATCATAGCTCTTGCCCTCGAGTTGGAGCTATATAATGAAGGAAATTTATCATAGCTTTTGCCCTCGGGTTGGAGCTATATAATAAAGGAAGTTTATCATAGCTCTTGCCCTCGAGTTGGAGCTATATAATGAAGGAAATTTATCATAGCTTTTGCCCTCGGGTTGGAGCTATATAATAAAGGAAGTTTATCATAGCTCTTGACCTCGGGTTGGAGCTATATAATGAAGGGAATGCATTTCTGAAAGTAGATTTTTACATGTTGTTACTTACTTCTATGACGACCCTGGGAATTGGTGTTGTAGTGTTAACCGACCAGTCTTTCTCTCAGCTCGTGGTAGGGACCCTCAATGGATTGACTTGTGGAACCCTAATATTTGTGACCTGTTTCGAAGTTCTTCAACGATCCCCCAGTTCTCTCTTGTCAGGGTTGCTGCAATTGATGGCTGTCGTTTTGGGTTTTGGATTCATGACAGATATTTCCTACACTAACTCTTCATCATGACAGATATTTCCTACACTAACTCTTCATCATGACACATATTTCCTACACTAACTCTTCATCATGACAGATATTTCCTACACTAACTCTTCATCATGACAGATATTTCCTACACTAACTCTTCATCATGACAGATATTTCCTACACTAACTCTTCATCATGACAGATATTTCCTACACTAACTCTTCATCATGACAGATATTTCCTACACTAACTCTTCATCATGACAGATATTTCCTACACTAACTCTTCATCATGACAGATATTTCCTACACTAACTCTTCATCATGACAGATATTTCCTACACTAACTCTTCATCATGACAGATATTTCCTACACTAACTCTTCATCATGACAGATATTTCCTACACTAACTCTTCATCATGACAGATATTTCCTACACTAACTCTTCATCATGACAGATATTTCCTACACTAACTCTTCATCATGACAGATATTTCCTACACTAACTCTTCATCATGACAGATATTTCCTATGACATCATGACAGATATTTCCTACACTAACTCTTCATCATGACAGATATTTCCTACACTAACTCTTCATCATGACAGATATTTCCTACACTAACTCTTCATCATGACAGATATTTCCTACACTAACTCTTCATCATGACAGATATTTCCTACACTAACTCTTCATCATGACAGATATTTCTAACTCTTCATCATGACAGATATTTCCTACACTAACTCTTCATCATGACAGATATTTCCTACACAAACTCTTCATCATGACAGATATTTCCTACACTAACTCTTCATCATGACAGATATTTCCTACACAAACTCTTCATCATGACAAATATTTCCTACACTAACTCTTCATCATGACAGATAATTCCTACACTAACTCTTCATCATGACAGATATTTCCTACACTAACTCTTCATCATGACAGATATTTCCTACACTAACTCTTCATCATGACAGATATTTCCTACACTAACTCTTCATCATGACAGATATTTCCTACACTAATTCTTCATCATGACAGATATTTCCTACACTAACTCTTCATCATGACAGATATTTCCTACACTAACTCTTCATCATGACAGATATTTCCTACACAAACTCTTCATCATGACAAATATTTCCTACACTAACTCTTCATCATGACAGATATTTCCTACACAAACTCTTCATCATGACAGATATTTCCTACACTAACTCTTCATCATGACAGATATTTCCTACACTAACTCTTCATCATGACAGATATTTCCTACACTAACTCTTCATCATGACAGATATTTCTGACTCTTCAAATTCCGAACAAAGAACTACTTGATGATATAAACAACTGTATTTCTCGTCAACAAAACTTAATTCAGTTTCATTTCGATTTTTTCTCCTTTTACGCTTTTAATCAGCGAGTAATTAAACGCTATTGAGATGGCCATTAATAAATACATGTAATTTGACCAAATAATATCTTCTTTAATCGTTCTGTCAGTACAACTTTGGTAGGCATGAACTGGTCTTATGACCACCATCACATTATATTACTGTGGGTGTGGATGGATGTTTGTTTGTTAGAAATGCACCGTAATAATTTTTCTGTGTAACATTGAAAAGAAAGGACTGTGGCACGGTAAACAAAGAGACATTGAAGTTATGAATAAAGATGATGGAGCTAAACATGTAACTGTCGAATAAGTTTATTTGAATATTAATCCTAATGACAGACATGTTTAGTTAATTAACTTCTTAGTGTGTTACCACTGAACTAAAGGCTTTACAAAATTTTCTAAACCACCATACATCTAAAATGTTTAATAAAGTGTATTATCTGCACCATTCATCTAAATGGTTTAATAAAGTGTATTATCTGCACCATTCATCTAAATGGTTTAATAAAGTGATATATCTACCATTCACCTCAAAGCTTTAATAAAGTGTGTTGTCTGTACCAAGCTACCATTCATCTAAAAGTTTAATAAAATATAATATCTTTTCCAAACCACCGTTCATCTAAAAGATTTAATAAAGTGTGTTATCTGTACCAAGACACCATTCATATGAAAGGTTTAATGAAGTATACCATATGCCCCACACAACCATTCATCTTAAACGTTTAATAAAGTGCATTATTTGCACAAAAACCACCATTTATCTAAAACGTTTATTAAATTGCATTGTCTCTACCAAGCTACCATTCATCTAAAAGGTTTAATAAAGTGATATATCTTCTATTTATCTGAAAGGTTTAATAAAATGTATTATCTGCACCAAACCACCATTCATATCAAATGTTTCATAAAGTTTATTATCAGCATAATAATCTAAATGGTTTAATAAAATTATTATCTTTACCAAACCAGAATTCATAAAAATTGTTTAAGTATATATGTACCCAACCACCATTTATCTAAAAGGTTTAGTAAAGTTTCTTGTATGTACCAAGCCACAATTCATCTAAAAGGTTTAATAAAGCATTGTCTCTACCAGGTCACTATTTATCTGAAAAGTTTAGTAAAGTGTGTTGTCTTTACCAAGCCACCATTATTATGAAAGGTATAATATAGTGTATTATTTTCACTGAACCACAGATCATCTAAAAGCTTTAAAAATGTATTACATGCCCCAAACAACCATTCATCTAAAATGATTAATAAAATGTATTATCCGTACTAAATCAACATTCATCTGAAAGGTTTAATAAAGTGATATTTCTACCATTCATCTGAAAGGTTTAATAAAATGTGTTATCTGTACCAAACCTCCATTCATCTAAAAGATTTAATAAAGTGTATTATCTATTCCAAACCACCATTTCTTTAAAGGTATAATGAAGTGTATTATCTATTCCAAACCACCATTCATCTAAAAGGTTTAATAAAGTGGTTTATCTATACCAAACCACCATTCATTTAAAGATTTAATAAAGTGTGTTGTCTCTATCAATCTACCATTCATTTAAAAGGTTTAATAAAGTGTATTATCTGTACCAAACCACCATTCATCTAAATGGTTTAATAAAGTGTATTATCTGTACCAAGACACCATTCATCTAAAAAGTTTAATAAAATGTATTATCAGTACCAAACCACCGTTTATCTAAATGGTTTAATAAAGTGTATTATCTGTACCAAACCACCATTCATCTAAATGGTTTAATAAAGTGTATTATCTGTACCAAGACACCATTCATCTAAACGTTTAATAAATTTACTGACCTTTATTATTCTTTCTAAAAAAATTTCTAAAGTTATCACTTCACGCTCAACGGAAACAGACATATTCATACAACAGAAATTCGTTATGTAATTCAGGAAATGGATAGAGTGATAAATATCTAGAAACTTTGGTTGTCATTGGGTTATTGTTTTTCAAACATCGTACTAGCACGTATCTATGGCTACATTTGTTGGTTTTTCACATCACTTTCACCATCAACATCTCTCTCAACCATAGCCCACTTATAAAAACTCTCACATATAATGCACATGTATCAAAATCAACAAATAGATTACAGTTATGAAACTACATGTACACCAGACTAAAACAACAGCTGTATGACTTATAACGGTAGAAGTTGCGTCAACGCCTCAACTCGTAGTTTGGAATAATTTTGCATTCTGCAGTAAACTACCACAATTCAAAGTTTCGAAATCTTATAATAAGAATAACAAATTTCCTTCATTCGTATAAACATATAAAGATAAGAATGAAGCATCAATTCACTTTCGTCGTCAGTATGCAAAAAAAACGAAAAATTTATACTAGAATGTACTGTTGAGTTCTATGTTTGATTATTACAACATATCCATTAGTAGAGGATACTGTTCTGTTCTATTTTTTATGCTCTGGAACATAACTACTAGTACAGAATACTCTTGTGTTCTGTCATTTAAGAAAGCCTGGCATGGCCAAGCGCGTAAGGCGTGCGACTCGTAATCCGAGGGTCGCGAGTTCGCGCCCGCGTCGCGCTAAACATGCTCGCCCTCCCAGCCGTGGGGGTGTATAATGTGACGGTCAATCCCACTATTCGTTGGTAAAAGAGTAGCCCAAGAGTTGGCGGTGGGTGGCGATGACTAGCTGCCTTCCCTCTAGTCTTACACTACTAAATTAGGGACGGCTAGCACAGATAGCCCTCGAGTAGCTTTGTGCGAAATTCCAAAACAAACAAACAAAACAAACATTTAAGAATAATGACACAAGGTACTATGGATGACAAATATTAATTCTTTAAAAACAATAAAAAGGTAGTATGGAAAGCAGACATTAATCATTTAAAAACAATGAAACAATATAGTTTGGATGCTTAATATCAATCCTTTAAAAACAATGAAATAAGGTAGCAGGGACGGCTAATATCAATCATTTAAAAACAATGAAACAAGGTCGTATGGATGGCTAATATTAATCATGTAAAACAATGAACTATATAGTGTGGACAGTTTGTATAAATATTTTAAAAACAATGAAACAAGGTCGTATGGATGGATAATGTTAATCATGTAAAACAATGAACTATATAGTATGGACGGTTCATATAAATCTTTTAAAAATAATTAAACAAGGTAGTAGGGATGGCTAATATCAATCATTTAAAACAATGAACTATATGGTATTGACGGTTCGTATAAATCTTTTAAAAACAATTAAACAAGGTACTAGGGATGGCTAATATCAGTCATTTAAAAACAATGAAACAAGGTGGTATCGATGGCTAATATTAATTGTTCAAAAAACAGAGAAGCTACAGAATAGAGATGATTAATATCAATCCTTTATAAACAATGGAACAAGGAAGTAGGAATGGCTGATATTCATCATTTAAAAACAATGAAACAATACATTATGGATGATTAACGTAAATTCTTTAAAAACAATGAAACAAGATAGTATGGATCGCTAATAACAATCCTTTTAAACAAAGAAACACTATAGTAAGGATGGTTAACATTCAATCATTTAAAAAAATGAAACAATAGAATGTGGATGGTTTAAATGATTTTTTTAAAAACGATGAAACAATGTACTAGGGAAGGTGAATATCAGCATTTATAAATAATGAAAGAAGGTGGAAAGGATAATTAATATTAATCATTTAAAAACAAAAGAGATGGTAGTAGGGATAGCTAACATCAGTCATTTAAAAACAATGAAACAAGGTCGTATGGATGGTTAATACTAATCATGTAAAACAATGAACAATACTGTATGAATGGTTAATATCAATCTTTTAGAAACAATGAAACAATATATTAGGGATGGATAATATCAGTGTTTTAAAAACAATAAAACAAGGTAGTATTGATGGCTATATTAATAATTTAAAAGCAAAAAACAATATAGTATGGATGGTTATTATTAATTCTTTAATATCAATCCAAAAAGGTAGTAGGGATGGGTAATATCAATCATTTAAGAACAATGAAACAAGATAGTAGGAATGTTTGATATTATTCCTTTAAAAATAATGAATCAAGTATTAGGGATGGCTAATATCAATCACTTGAAAACAATGAAACAAGGTAGTATGGAGGGCTAAGATTAATAATTTGAAATTAATAAAACAATACAGTACGGATGGTACATATCAATCCTTTAAAATCAATGAAACAAGGTAATAGGGATGGGTAATAACAGCCATTTTAGAAAATGAAACAATGTGGTATCGATGACTAACATTAATCATTTAAAAACAAAGAAACTGTACAGTAGGGATGGTTAATAATAATCCTTTAAAAGCAATAAAACAAGGTATTAGGGATGGCTAATATCAATCCTTTAAAAACAGTGAAACAATATAGTGTGTGTGGTTAATATTAATCATTTAAAAATATTGAAACCAGGTAGTAGGTATGGCTAATATTAATCATTTTTAAAGAAAGAAGCTATACAGAAGGGATGGTTCATATCAATCCTTTAAAAACAATGAAACAACGTAATAGAGATCATTTAAACACAATGAAACAAGGTAGTATGGATACCTAATATCTATCATTTAAAAACAATGAAACAATATAGTAAGGATAGTTAATATGAACTATTTAAAGAAGGAACAATATAGTGCAGATGATCACTATTAATCATTTAAAACAATGAAATAATATATTGTGGATAGCTAATATCAATCCTTTTAAAAAATGATATAAGGTAGTAGGGATGGCTAATATTAATCCTTTAAAAAGAGTGAAACAATATAGTATGCATGGTTAATATCAATCACTCAAAAATATTGAAACGATATAGTATGGATGGTTAATATAAATTATTTAAGAAAATGAAACAAGGTGGCATGGATGGCTAATATCAATCCTTTAAAAAGAGTGAAACAATATAGTATGCATAGTTAATATCAATCATTCAAAAATATTGAAACGATATAGTATGGATGGTTAATATAAATCATTTAAAAATGAAACAAAGTGGCATGGATGGATAATATCAATCCTTTATAATCAATGAAAGAAGGTAGTATGGATGGCTAATATCGATCATTTAAAAACAAAAAAGCTATACTGTAAACAATGAAACAAGATAGTAGAGATGACTACTAACAATCATTTAAAAAAGAAGCGATATTGTATGGATGGTTAATACCAATCCTTTAAAAATAATGAAAGAAAATATTTGGGAGAGCTAATATCAATTAGTTGAAAACAATTTATAGCTAATATCATTCAGTTGAAAACAATGAATAGCTAATATCAATCATTTAAATCAATGACAGAAGGTAGTATGGATGAGTAAGTCAACCATTTAAAAATTGAAACAAGGTGATATGGATGGCTAATATTAATTATTTAAAAACAAAGAAGGTATACAGTAGGGATGGTTAATATCAATCATTCATAAACAGTGAAACAATGTAGTAGGAATGGTTAATATAAATCATTATAAAACAATGAAACAATATAGTATGAATGGTTAATATCATTCATTTAAAAAGAAATGAAACATTACAGTATGCTAATATAAATCATTTAAAAACAATGAAACAAGTTTGTAAGGATGGCTTAAATCAGTCCTCTAAAATAATGAAACAAGGTAGTACAGATTGCTAATATTAATGATGTTAAACAATGAACAGTATAGTGTATATAGTAGATCAATTCTTTAAGAATAATGAAACGATATTGTAAGGATTGCATATATATTAATAATTTAAAAAGAAAGATGGTTAATATCAATCCTTTAAAAAGAATAAAAAGGAGTAGGGATGGCTAATATCCATAATTTAAAAAAATATGAAACAATACATTATGGATATTTAATATAAATCTTTTAAAAACAATGACACAAGGTATGCAGTAGGGATGGTTAATATCAATCCTTTAAAACGAATAAGAAGGAGTATGGATGGCTAATATCCATAATTTAAAAACTATGAAACAATACATTATGGATATTTAATATAAATCCTTTAAAAACAATGAAACAAGGAAGTATGGATAGGTAATATAAATCATTTAGAAACAATGAAACAAGGTATTAAAGATAGCTAATATCATTCCTTTAAGAAGAATGAAACAAGATAGTATGGATGGTTAATATCAATCATTTAGGAACAATGAAAGAAAGTAGTATGGACTGCTAATGTTAATCCTTTAGAAACAATGTAGTAGTTATGGCAAATATCAATCTTTTAGAAACAATGAAACATGGTAGTATGGATGGCTAATATTGATCAGTTAAAAACAAATAAACATAATAGTCTGGATGGTTAATACTAATCCTTTAAAAACAGTGAAATAGGGTAGTATGGATGGCTAATATTGATCAGTTAAAAACAAATAAACAATATAGTCTGGATGGTTAATACTAATCCTTTAAAAACAGTGAAATAGGGTAGTATGGATGACTAATATCAATTATACAAAAACAATGAAACAATATAGTATAGATGGCTATTATCAATCATTTAAAAACAATGAAAAAAGGTAGTAAAGACTGCTAATATTAATCATTTAAATACAATGAAGCAAGTTAGTATTGATGGCTAATATTAATCATTTGAATACAAAAAAGCAATATAATTGGGATGGCTAATATCAGTCTTTTAAAAACAATGAAACAATATAGTATCGATACCTAATATCAGTCTTTTAAAAACAATGAAACAATATAGTATGGATACCCAATATTAATCATTTAAACCAGTGAAACAAGGTAGAAGAGATATCTAATATTTATCATTTGAAAACAATGAAAGAATATAGTATGGATGACTAATATTAACCTTTTAAAAACAATGCAGTATGGATGGTTAATATCAATACTTTGAAAACAATGAAACAAGGTAGTATGGGTGGTTAATACAAAGCCTTTAAAAACAATGAAATACGTTTTAGGGGAAGTCGAATATCAATCATTTAACAATAATGTAACAAGATAGTAGGGATTGCAGATATCAGTCCTAGAGAAAAATGAAACAAGGTAGTAGGAATGGTTAATATTAATCCTTTAAAAAATGAAACAATATAGTATAGATGGCTGATATTAATCATCTTAAACAATGAAACAAGGTAGTAGGGATGGTTAATATCAAACCTTGAAAATAATGAAGGAGGCTGTAAGAGATGACATCGATATGATCCATACATAATAACAGAGACAAAGTATCAACGTCCAGCAATATATGTACTGCTCAAAAAAAATAAAGGAACAAGTATATATTTCAGTTTATATTTGTCATAATTAAATTAATCTATGAAAAACATATCCGTTTGTCTACAAGTGTATTTTGTAAGCTTGCGAGTGAAGTTTGAAGCAACTCATACATAATATAACACAAGGTACCCTGTATAAGGTTGTTACGTGAAACTATGCATTCTTGATTAATTCTCGAAACAAACACCAATATGGATCTTTCGCAGCTCGTTTTGTCAGTGTGTACCTTCATCTTGTGTACTCAAGCAGTCAGGCACCATTTGGGACCTGGCATGGCCAAGCGCGTAAGGCGTGCGACTCGTAATCCGAGGGTCGCGGGTTCGCGCCCACGTCGCGCTAAACATGTTCGTCCTTCCAGCCCTGGAGGCGTTATAATGTTACGGTCAATCCTACTATTCGTTGGTAAAAGAGTAGCCCAAGAGTTGGCGGTGGGTGGTGATGACTAGCTGCCTTCCCTCTAGTCTTACACTGCTAAATTAGGGACGGCTAGCACAGATAGCCCTCGAGTAGCTTTGTGCGAAATTCCAAAAACAAACAAACAAACAGGCACCATCTGACAGAGAACGAGGTGGCAAGGTCAGTTTAGATGCTGGAGGACGATAAGATCCAAAGGAGGGTGGGCAAAGCTCGTCGGTATGTCACTAAGCTTCATCAATCGACTTTGGCGACGCTAGCAGGAAACGAGCTCTTATGGTAAGAGACCAGGTCAAGGCCTTCTTCGCTGCATAACAGCCAGAGAGGACCACTACATCGTGACTACCGCTCTGGGGGACAAGTTATCTACTAATAGTATATGTCACTAACTAACCATGTTAGAAACCCCTTTAGAATTCATGTATAACCGTCCCTAATGTTGAATTATAAGTCGCAGGAATCTCCGAGACAAGGGTTTTATTTTCGGCTCTTTGAACCTAACTATCACGAAGCATTCGCAATCTGCTGATCAAAAGCCCCCACGTGATTCACAGAGCACCCCATTAATGTACTCCGTCAGTTCATGTCACTTCGATAGTTACCGCAAGGCGTCCATACCCGAAAGAAATGATTGAAACATTCGCCCGTGGTATGTGAGCACACGAACGACGTTCACTCCCACTATCTTATGAGAATGTTACGAATACAATTTCAAAAATGACACTCTAGAAATCTCGGGGCAGATGTGGCTGGAAACATAAAATATGATGTTAAATTCGTGTTCATTAACCGTGAAAACATCAGTCTGTATATCTTTAGGGGTCCTTACGAGAGTGTTGTAGCCGCAAATAAATAAGGGTATGAGAGTATGCCAGAGAGATAAGGAACTCCTCAGGCCATCCTGAATCCCAAGTGGGGTCCTGTTAGCTCCAAGTAATCCGCAGACAAATAAACTTACAAACACATTCGCGCGCTGAATTTTGAAAAATTTTATTTGACTTCCAAAATATTCAACCAGAACATTTTTTCCAATGTCATTACTACAATTACTAGTACACCAGGCTTTGCAATCGATGTAGGAAAAGAAAATTAAAAATACAAGATGAACATCTAATCCATTACTTGACAAAGACCCGTATATGTATCTATTTATTATAACTACAGAACTACTGGACCGACTGTCGCCAAACTTAGCACGTACCCTTAAGGCGCCACCGGGAGTAACAAGAAAGATCACATTTAGGTCTAACATTTTAACATCCCCAGATCCATGTCTTCTCCTTATGTTGAACTGATGTGTAAATGCAAAACCAAGGATTCTGAGAATTCTAAAACATATTAAAATTTTGTTTTTCCAAGAAAATAATAATTATATTTGTATATCTTCCCGAAGGAGCTGGTTAATTAGCAACAAAACAAGTGAAATTCACATAAACATAATAGCAAAAAAAACAACTATAGATTAAAACACAAACCACCTATGAAAAAAAATTATTAAACATTTTTCCCTCAGAAATAATTCGATTTCATAATGTGGTCACTGATATATATTATTTAGTCTTTGAGCCCATGAAAATACAATATAAACATATCACATTTGTTTTCTTTACTTAACATTCAAAAATTCATCAGGTCTCTATCAACATTTTTTTTTTCGCAATGGGACAGTGGTAAGTTTATAAAATTACATCACTAAAATCTGTTTCGATCCCCGCTTTGCTTTGAAAATGAACAATTATTATAGTAGCAATATCCAGCCATGAACATATAAAATAAACCAATCAAGTGATATCCTAGAAAGTCTGTTTTGCAGTCACAGTTTTCATTCAAAAGAATAATAACTACATGGGTTAGGGAAATTTAGTTCATGACTGGTTAAGAAAGTTTCCTTTATACGAAACGTTCTATCAGATTAAATAAAACTTGTTGATTCGAAATATTTTAATTTTAACAACTTACATATAACTTTGACTTTGGGGGAAAAATATACATATATAACGTTCATGGCTCACAATTTTTAAAATTTTTGTTGAAACAGTGACATTGTCTATTTGGCCATTTTTAAAACTAATATATTTTTATCTAATAATAACGGAGTTTCTAGTCACAAAAAATGTAGAAAGTAAATTTGAAAAAGTAACTTGTATTCTTAAACTTCATAAGTCGTCACCCACTGGATCACAACCATTAAAATAAATCCAATCAACAATGCTAAAAGATGCAGCAGGCTGGAAAGGTGGGAATTTTTCTCCCTTTGAAGGACCTCGAAAAATGTTACATACACCAATGTTCCGGTTGCAAGACCATTCATGGTACCTACCGATAGGTCTGGTGATTTTTGTAGTGAGTTTTCCGTAACCATAGCAATAAGAATACCCAGTGGAGCCATTATTGCAAAAACCGCCATATAAACAAGAACCGTTATACTTTTGGTACCGTTCGAGTGCAACTCTAATCCTACAACGAAAGAAATTACAAATTTGTGCAGCGCAACGGCGAAAAACAACATCCACGTTTCATTCTCAGTTTCCTGGAGCCCAAAGGCGAAACCTTCGAAAACTGAATGAACAGAAAGTGCGAAAATAATAATTAAACCCCGAATAAAATAACTTGGAGAAGTCAGAGAGGACGATAATTCAGCAGGATAAATCATTGATCTGTCAGTTTCGCTGTATGACGGATTTCTATCGGTAAGAAACAGCCCTTGATGCAGGCCATAACGGCCTAATCTGTTTTCGGTTTGGCAACGGTTTTCCAGTGCTGCATATAACACCTCTTCTACAACATAGACTGTTAGAAAACCTAAACATACGATTAATTCTGGAATTGGAAAATGGTAATTACTGTTACTCTGCTGTTGCCAGTGGCGTTCAAAGCTAGCTCGAACTTCAGGAAACAAGTGAACAAAACACGTTTCTAATAACACGCCACCTCCGATATACTGCAAAAACGATATCGTCGACATGCTCGTGACTTGTAGCCCTTGCATTGTGTTCCTCTGTTTAAACCATTTAACCAATAGAAGCGGCAAAGTTCCACAAGTAAACGTTCCGAATAATAGCAAACTCAAAGTCAACACTCTTGTTTCGAGAAGCGACATGATTAGATCAACCACATGGTCTACCAAGAACAAAATTTATTACAACTTACTCAGCATGTGACATCTATTTAGCGCCATCTAGTGCTTAAGATAAAATATATTGCATTTAATTTTGTTATTTAACTCGTGTCATGATATAAAACACTGTTTAGTGGAGACATTATTCTCGATTAATTAATTTTGTGAGTGAATATTTCATACTTGTTTAAGTTTTTCTTCACAAAAGAATTAAGACCAATTATTTTAAAGTAAACGTTATAACAAGTTTTGTTATGAAACACTATAAGAGATGTACGTACTGCCTGTAACTCTTTGATGTCGAGATTATCGAACGTAACGTAAAATTTTTTGACGTTGAGGATATAAATGTTTCTAGAAGACGAGTATAGCGATAAATATGTAGAGTGAGACGAACAGGAATTCAGTCATAAAAAGCCACAGAAATTAGAAGTTTGACCAAAGAAAAATTAAACGTGAAGTTAACTGCTGCAAGAGGGAAAGGCGTATTTATTGCGAGAGGCTTTACGATTAATATGTTAGAGTGAAACTAACAGTTTTAAAAGTGTTAAGTGTTGTTTGTTTTTTCATCAAAATGAGTTGCAAAGTAACTGAACCAACTTGAGTGCACTTTGACAAAAAGAAACAGAAGATATACAAAGTACGAGGACCAGACGATTACTGTGATAACTCACGCTATAATTATAAAGGAATTATACAAATAACACTAGAGTGATTGAAATAGAGAAAGGTAGTTCAGAATGCCAACTGAAATTCTAAAGCAATTGAATAGGCCTGAGTAGACTTTTGACAACAAGAAGAGAACTATATAGTTTGTGATATCCCTATGATCTTTATAGCGTAAGAAATTTGTTGTACATACTGTTAACTAGTTTGAATATTATATTTACTATATAATTTTAATTGAAATACGTGTTTCTTGTTTATTTTCGAATTAATCGCTAATAAGTCACAGACACCTAATAAAAGAATCCTTAGCCCAACACGCTAAATACATTTTACTTGAAAAGTAAGTTTCATTGACATAATAGCTTACTGAAGGCTAACCCTTAACTTAATTTTCCGAAAACAACCATTCCTGTAAGTTACGTTTTATCTGTGCTTTCTGATAAAAAAAATCAAATTACTTTCAATTGACACTTTTCATATTTAAAATTGTTATGATAATTAGGATTCTTGTTTGACACATAGTTTAAACGTGAACACTTTATTTTATTGGTTAACGCCAGCCATCTTTCTAAAGTTCACATCATATTAGTCTCAATTTAAATAGAAGCGATTTTATGTTGACCTTTGTCTTTATTTCTGAAAGACTTTAGCTCAAATATACCTCAACCCTATTGATAATAGAGCGTAAATGTTTTCAGTGTTACTTTAAAATTGTTTTCATGTAAGTTTAATACATATTCTACACATGAATGTTAACCATAAATAACGTTTTGAAAGTGGATTGTTATTATATTAAGATTACATACATCTTATTGTTTTATGGTACATCATGATGTATCCAGAACGTTCTTAATGATTTCCCTCCCGAATCAAAGACAATCTCGCAGACCCTTCTATTCTTCCAGTGGCATGTCTGTGGACTTACAACGTTGGAAACTGGGTTTCGATACCATGCCTGTGTAGCTTTATGTTTAACTTCGAACAACAATAACTTTTCGGACTTCCATATTAACTCTTCACAGTTCAAAGACAATCGTTGGTAAAATAGCAGCCCAAGAGTTGGCTGTGGGTGGTGATAACTAGCTGCTTCCCTTTAGTCTTACACTGCTAAATTAAGGACGGCTAGCGCAGATAGCCATCGTGCAGCTTTGCGCGAAATTCAAAACAAACCAAAACCATTCTGTCTTGAAAATGTATTCACAGTTTCCTGTTGAAATGAGCTTGCGGACGCACTTCGTTTCAACGGATATAAACAGAAGGCGGATATACATGAAGAAACATATTGTACAATAATATATTAAAATAATTACAATAATATATTAAAATCGTACCAAAGTTTTTAAATAGGTTTAACATTAGGTCGTAGAACAACTTTATCTGTTAATAGTATTAAGCACGCTAAGAACGTTTGACAGTGTTAATTTATTTCTTTAACGAATACGGCCGTATTTGATGAAAGCTTACTAATGTTAGACTTAAGACAAGTGGACTTACAGATGTATATGATTAGAATTATTCCATACTATTCTAGTTATCCTGTTTTTAGACCAAAATTCGTGATGTTAACATGGCGAAATCTGACAACAGAAAAATCTTTAGAAACATAACAAAATGGACAAGTCCAATATTATGGTGTGATGAGGGTAGAAAAAAATCCTTTGTGATTAATGTAGGTTGGCCAAAATATGGTGGAATAATAAAAAAAAAACTTATATTATCCTTTTTCTTGTATCTTGATCCCCTGTCGTATTTAAAACAAGCAGATCCAACATTATGGTTTTTCAGTGAGTTGGGACCCGCACCAAATCCCATATAAATTGGTCAAAGTATAACCGAGTAATTCACCCCAGCCCCAAATTATGCTTTATTTGTGAGCTCTGAACCACTTAAAAAATCTGTCAAAGTGAGCAGAACTAAATGTTTGTCTGTCAATGTGTTAAACGCAAGAACCTTTAAACGTGTCAATTTCTATTGTGATGCCTTAAATACGATCGGACAGGAGCCTAAGATAACCATAACAAAACACACAGATGTGTAAAACATGATATGTTAACCACAAAACGTAATGGACCCAACAAACCTTCATGCCAAATCTGGCTATAAAACATTAAAACTGGATTAAATGTGTATGTGACCCCCACGGACCAAATAAACCTTCTACTAATTATTTTTAACATCCATTCACACCCTGCGTACTTGTTACATGGGTATATAACAGACAGTGATATAATAATTATATAGATGATATAAAAGTGCCATTATATGGTTTGCTCCTCTACATAATATTTTCTCAACCCAAACGAACCGTTTTTAGATATATATTTTTCTCTACAAGTGGGTTTTCTCGTCATCACTGATTATTCTATCGTTTAATACTTAGAGTCGATAAACGTGTTTTATTTAGACTGTACTTTACAACATTCTGTCATTCAGTATCTAGTGTTCTATGTAGAATGTATTATTACAACATTTTATTATTCAATATCTAGTGTTGTTCCATGTAGACGGTATTATTACAACATTCTATCATTTAATATCTAGTGTCGTGCAACGTGTTCTATGTAGAATGTATTATTACATTCTATCATCTAATATCTAGTGTCGTGCAACGTTTTCTGTGTTGAATGTTTTATTACAGCATTATTTTTCAATATTTAGTGTTATTCAACGTGTTCTATGTAGAATGTATTATTACATTCTATCATCTAATATCTAGTGTCGTGCAACGTTTTCTGTGTTGAATGTTTTATTACAACATTATTTTTCAATATTTAGTGTTGTTCAACGTGTTCTGTGTAGACTATATTCTTACAACATTCTTTGATTTAATATCTACTGTTGCTCAACGTGTTCTAGGTAGACTGTATTATAGTAACATTCTATCATTTAATATCTAGTATCGGTCAACGTTTTGTATCTTGAATGTTTTGTTACAACATTCTATGATTTAATATTTACTGTTGCTCAACGTGTTCTAGGTGGACTGTATTATAACAACATTCTATCATTTAATAACTAGACTTGTTCAACGTGTTTTATTTAGCCTATATTATTTCAACATTCTATTATTCAATAACTAGACTCGTTCAACGTGTTTTATTTAGACTGTATTTTTACAACATTCTATCATTTAATATCTAGTGTCGTTCAGCGTGTTCTATGTACACTGTACTATTACAACATTCTATCATTTAATATCTAATGTTATTGAACGTGTTCTATCCAGACTGTATTATTACATTCTGTCATTTAATAACTCGTGTTGTTCAATATCTTCTATGTAGATTGTATTATAACAACATTCTATCATTCAATGATTAGACTCGTTCAACGTATTTTATGTAACTGTGTTGCTACAACATTCTATAATGCAATATCTAGTGTCGATCAATGCATTATTACATTCTACCGTTCAATATTTACTGTTGTTCAACGTGTTTTATGCAGACTGTATTTTACAACATTCTATATTATAATATTTACTGTCGCTCAACGTGTTCTATGTAGTCTGCATTATTACATTTTATTATTTAATCTCTAGACTCGTTCAACAAGTTCTATATAGACTATATTATTACAACATTTTGTAATTTAATATCTAGTGTCATTCAACGTGTTCCAAGTAGACTGTCTTGTTACAACATTCTATCATTTATCCGTGATGACGAGAAAGCCCACTTGTAGAGAAAAATATATATGTAAAAACGGCTGACGATGACCGAAGAAGGTCGAAACGTTGTTCGCTCCTCTACATAAAAAAAATAATTATCAACCCATACCAGCTGTTTTTACATATGTATTCTGTCATTTAATTCCCAGTTTTATTCAACGAGTTCTATATAGACTGTAATGTTACAACATTCAAGCATTCAATATCCAGTGTCGATCAACGTGTTCTATGTAGACTGTATTATTACAGCATTACATCAGTTAATATCTAGAGTCGTTCCACGTGTTTTTGTAGAATGTATTATTACAACATTCTATCATTTGATATATAGTGTACTTCAACGTATTCTATGTAGACTGTATTATTACAACATTCTATCATTCACTATCTAATGTTATTCAACGTGTTCTGTGTAGACTGTATTATTACTTTCAGTCATTTGATATCAAATTTCGTTTGATGTAGTCTATGTAGTCTATATTATTACATTCTATTATTCAGTATCTAATGTCATTCAACGTGTTATGTGTAAACTCCATAATTACAGCATTCTATAATTCAGTATCTAGTGTCATTCAACGTGTTCTGTGTAAACTCTATAATTACTGCATTCTATAATTCAATATCTAGTGTCATTCAACGTGTTCTGTGTAAACTATATAATTACTGCATTCTATAATTCAATATCTAGTGTCATTCAACGTGTTCTGTGTAAACTCTATAATTACAGCATTCTATAATTCAGTATCTAGTGTCATTCAACGTGTTCTGTGTAAACTCTATATTTACAGCATTCTATCATTCAGTATCTAATGTCATTCAACGTGTTATGTGTAAACTCTATAATTACAGCATTCTATAATTCAGTATCTAGTGTCATTCAACGTGTTCTGTGTAAACTCTATAATTACTGCATTCTATAATTCAATATCTAGTGTCATTCAACGTGTTCTGTGTGAACTCTATAATTACTGCATTCTATAATTCAATATCTAGTGTCATTCAACGTGTTCTGTGTAAACTCTATAATTACTGCATTCTATAATTCAATATCTAGTGTCATTCAACGTGTTCTTTGTAGAAGTACAACATTCAGGCATTCAATATCTAGTGTTTGAAACGAGTTCTTTGAGGACTGTATTATTACAACATTGTATCATTTAATAACTAGCGTAGTTCAATATGTTCTGTGTAAGCTGTATTATTACATCACTCAATGTCTGGTTTGTTCAAAGTGTTATATGTAGAATGTATTGCAACAACA
Organism: Tachypleus tridentatus; assembly: GCF_004210375.1. Lineage (NCBI taxonomy): Eukaryota > Metazoa > Arthropoda > Merostomata > Xiphosura > Limulidae > Tachypleus > Tachypleus tridentatus. Next base: position 15,581,541 of record NC_134826.1, read on the forward strand.
TTCTATCATTCAGTATGTAATGTTTTTCATCGTATTATATTAGAATGTGTTATTACAATATTCTATCACATATTATCTAATGTCGTTCAACGGGTTCTGTGTTGTCATAATTATTGCAACATGCTATTATTCAATACCTAGAGTCGTCGTTCAAGGTGTCCTGTGATGCTGTATTATAACAACATTATACCATTCAGTGTCTAGTGTCATTCAACGTGTTCTATGTAGATTGTATTATTTGAACATTCTGTTATTGAATATCTAGTGTTGTTCCACGTGTTCTGTGTAGACTGTATTGTTACAACATTGTATCATTGAATATCTAATGCCGTTCAACGTGTTATATATAGACTGTATTATTACAACAATCTATCATTCAATATCTAATGTCGTTCAACGTGTTCTACGTAGAGTGTATTATTACAATCTATCATTCAATATCTTGTGTCGTTCAGCGTATTCTGTAATTCACTATCTTGTGTCGTTCACCGTGTTCTATGTAGACTGTATTATTCTAACATTCTACCATTCACTATCTAGTGTCGTTCACCGTGTTCTATGTAGACTGTATTATTGTAACATTCTATCATTCAATATCTACTGTCATTCAACGTGTTCTATGTAGACTGTATTGTTACAAAATTCTATCCTTCAATACCTAGAGTCGTTCAAGGTGCTCAATGTAGACTGTATTATAACAGTATTCTATCATTTAGTATCTAATGTTATTGAACGTGTTCTATGTAGACTGTATTATTACAATCTATCATTCAATATCTAGGGCAGTTCAATGTGTTCTATGTAGACGTACAATACTATATCATTTGGCCCGGCATGGCCTAGCGCGTTAAGGCGTGCGTTTCGTAGTCTGAGGGTCGCGGGTTCGCGCCCGAGCCGCGCCAAACATGCTCGCCCTCCCAGCCGTGGGGGCGTTATAATGTGACGGTCAATCCCACTATTCGTTGGTAAAAGTGTAGCCCAAGAGTTGGCGGTGGGTGGTGATGACTAGCTGCCTTCCCTCTAGTCTTAAACTGCTAAATTAGGGACGGCTAGCACAGATAGCCCTCGAGTAGCTTTGTGCGAAATTCAAAAACAAACAAGAACAAAACAAACTATATCATTCAATATCTACTGTTCAATGTGCTATTAAAACATTCTATCATTCAATATCTAGTGTTTTAAAAGTGTTCTGTGTAGAATGTATTATTAAATCATTATATAATTTAATATCTGTTCACGATGTTCTATGTAGACTGTATTATTGCAACATTCCATCGTTCAATATCTAGTGTCGTTCATCGTGTTTTGTGTAGACTCTATTATTACAACATTTTATCATTCAATATCTAGTGTTTTTAAACTAGTTCTTTGTGGATTGTATTATCACAACATTCTATCATTGAATACCTGGAGTCGTCGTTCAAGGTGTTCTATTGAAACTATATTTTAACAACACTATATCATTCAATATCTAGTGTCATTGAACGTGTTCTGTGTAGACTGTATTATTACAACATTTTGTCATTGAATATCTAGTGTTGTTCCACGTGTTCCATGTAGACTGCATTATTAGTACATTCTATCATTCAATAAATGATGTCGTTCAATGTATTCTGTCTATACTCTATAATTACAACATTTTATCATTCAGTATCTAGTGTTGTTCAACGTGCTCTACACTTTAAAATTGCAACATTCTATTTTTAATGTATAGTGTTGTTAAATGCGTTCTAAGTAGGCTGTATTATTACAACATTCTATTTTTAATGTATAGTGTTGTTAAATGCGTTCCAAGTAGGCTGTATTATTACAACATTCTATAATTCAATATATAATGTCGCTTAACATGTCCTATGTAAAATGTATTATTACAACATTCTATTATTGAACATGTAGTGTCATTCAACGTGTTCTATGGAGAGGGTATTATTACAACACTCTATCATTTAATACTTAAAGTGGTTTAACGTTTTATATATGGACTTTATTATTACATTCTATCATTAAATATCTAGTGTCGTTCAAGGCGTTCTGTGTCTTTATATAATATGATATTTCGTTCCACACTTACTTTGGATTAAAATGTTACAAACACGACATTATTCGTTGTGTGTTTCTATATAATATAATGTTTTGTTCCACACTTACTTTAGATTAAAATGTTACAAACACGACATTACTCGTTGTGTGTTTCTATATAATATAATGTTTTGTTCCACACTTACTTTAGATTAAAATGTTACAAACACATTACTCGTTGTGTGTTTCTATATAATATGATGTTTTGTTCCACACTGGTTGTAGATTAAAAGAATACGAACTCAACATTATTCATGGTGAAACTTTGTAGAATGGACGGCAACTGCCTATTGTGGAGACAGACCCAAGTTTAGAGGACAACATTTCAACAGTCTTCCGCCTTTCGTCGTCAGGTCAGTATGGATGAGCAGAGACCTTGGTAGGTATTTTGGTTAAATTATTCTTTCGTTCTGTCGAACGAAAAATAACCAGGGGCGGTCAGAAACTATTGTTTCCCTTCACCCCACACAAGGCAAGAATAAATTAGTTACCTGATTACGGAGCGACTGATATGGACAGGAGTGGCATGTTAGTTATTCATACAACGCGATGGTCACGAATGACCTAGAAGTAGATAATGTGTTGAATTTAATTGAGAGGCATAAGGTAAAGCTGAGAAGAGATCCTGAGAAAAGCTGAGAAGAGATCCTGCCGGCCAGAGAGACGACGAAGAAAGATGAGGAAGGTTCAGCAGAACAGCCACAAGCGTCCGAGGAATGATGTTTAAGAATGTTGACTTGGAGAGAGCCGAGAGATGCAAACACAGTGCGACGATATGATTAGGTCTCATGACTTATATGTATTAGCTATTAAACACTTAAAAATCTTGGATATTCAAAAATTTGGATACTAATTTTAAATTTAGATATCAAAATAACGTACCTCTTTTCAGGGCTGGGATCTATAGATCCTATGAAACAGAACTTTTGCTGTGGGGGGAAACGGGAGTACCCCGGAAGAAGAGGTGCAGGGAAAGAAATTATATAGATTAAGAACAACTGACATACATATGATTACAAAGCAAATGATAATAACAGAACACAAAACGCATAGGTGGTAGCTTGGATGTGTTTTGAACTAAAATGGCGACTCTTCCAAAGAGCAACACGGGTTATCCAAGACTAATGGGTTGAATTGTCGGTCAAGCCAGGGAATACGATTGGTGAACGGCGACTCTTCTAAAGAGCAACACGGATTATCCGAGTTGAATGGGACGAGTGGTTGGTCAAGCCAGCGAGAACGATTAGGGAACGGACTTAACTTCGAATCAAGAAAAGCAGCCTTCCTACTTGCTCTCGTGATGCGCCTATCGTCAGGATACTGGGTATTTTGATTAATCATGTCTGTCTTAGTTTGAGAAACTGCTTCTGCTGTTGGGATATTGTCAGTCATGGTAGAAGACTCGCTAGTTTTTGGTACTTCATCGATGGTTTGTGTGCCCTGGGATATTTTATTAACGAAATCCGATTGGGTATACTTTTCAGATGATTGGTTTACAGGTGGCGGGGTGGCTGTGGGCATAGTGGATATTCCGCTAGGCTGTGGTGCAGGTGTAGGTTGCTTAGGAGTTTTGGGTTGAGTTGGATGGCGTCGGGGGCGTTCGGCACTGAAGTGGAATATATGGTAGTACCATCCGTTTCGTAAGATGGTATCGGCAATACGTTTGCTGGGTGTTACAATCTTCATGAACTTAGTAGCTTGACGGGAGGATTTTGAATAAATTCGGTGCACGGCGTATAACACTGACTGGGTTTGGGTTTCCACGGCGCATTTAATTTCACTCGGTTGGATGGAATGATGTACTCCTTTAAGGAAGACTGTGAATAAGCTAGTAGGGCTTTTCGTGGGTGCACAACTAATAATCATAGGGGAGTTCCATGGCGAACAGAGGTAGGACAAGTCTTCAGGCGTAGACGGCTGGAGAAGGATTCCCCTTCGGCGGAGAATACGCGTTCTAGACGGATCAATGGAAGCGCCAGGCTGAGCCTGTGCAATAAATGTGACAACTTGAAGAGGCGAAAGGTGAGGCGGTAGACCGTCGACGATTACCGGCGGGACAGTTGGCGGGAACGGCACAGCAGGACCTGGAAATGACAGCGTCATTATAGCAAGAGAAATGTAAAAACACCACTGACTAGCACGGAGTCAAAGCTGGGGATCCATCCATCAATAAGGTCAGTATGCATGTAGGTGTTATCGGTCTTTTATAGTGTCCTGGTAGATTGTGGAGAGCGTGTTATGATTGGTTGGATTATCACTGTTTCTAAATGGAGGAGAGATTTCCTGTAGATTCAACCAGTGGCAGCCATAGGTTACTAATCTCTGTTTACTGAAGGTTTAATAGTGTTAATATAAAACGATTCTTTGATTTTTCTTGTCTGGTGATCTTCTGTGTTGAATGTTTTGGCTATGCATTTGAGTTTTTCACTGAAATGTTGAAGGTATGGAAGGTAAATGGTGGTAGTGGTTGTAACTTTCTCATGTTTTCTTTCTATCGTGATCATCTTGAAGGACTTTTTAATGAAGGAAGAGGTGTAACCATTCTGATTAAAACTCTTTACGATCTTTTGACATTCTGCTTCAATGTATGTTTTATCGCAAACATTTTCTGCTCTCTTGTTTAGACATTGGATTATATCACGTTTTATCGAGGTTGAATGATAGGACTGAAAGTGCAGAAAGTGTCTGTGTGGGTTGGTTTTCTGTATACAGTTGTGGTTATTCGTCTTGCTTGTTTGCTGATGTCAAGAAACGATAGACTGTTTTGTTCTTCTATTTCCATAGTGAAATGGATTCTTTTGTCTGTGGAATTCAGATGTTCCGAGGAGACTGGTAAGTTTTCATGACCATGGGGCCAAATAACAAAGGTATGGTCGACATAACGTCTGTAGAAACTTGGTTTTATCAGTGTAGATAAAAGGGCTCTTTCTTAAAAGTCTTCCATGAAAATGTCTGCTAGGATTGGAGAGAGTGGTGGTCCCATGGCTAGACCATCTCTTGGTTCGTAGAATTCCTCGTTGTATTGGAAATAGGCTGATTGTAGGCAAATAGTTGTTAGTTACATTGTGGCGTCTATTTTCATATCTGTTCTGTGTGGTAAAGTGTTGTCATTCAGCATTCATTGTGAAGGGTTTCTGAGACTGGAACATTGGTAAATCGGCCTGTGATGTCAAAACTGACCATAATATCCTGGGATTTCATGTGTAGCTTTCTGATTTCTTTTATAAAATCTGTCAAGTTTTGAATGTGATGTTCAGTGGTTCCTCGTAGTGGAGATAAGATAAGTACTAGGAAACCAGCCAGTTGACGACAAGGTGAGTTTCGAGCACTGTCGATAGGCCTTAAAGGTATATTAGGTTTGTGTACCTTAGGTAGTCCGTAGAACTGAGGAGGGAAATTTTCCTTGGATTTTAAGTTTCTCGTTGATTAAGCCTTGTTTCTTTAGTTTGTTCAGCGTTCTATTGATGAGTGTTTCTGTCTTTTCTGTACGATAATTGGTGATCTTTTTATATTGGTGTTTGTCTGGTAACTGTTTGATCTTCGTGTAATAATCTAGGATGAATATACTGTTTCCTGTATCTGCTACTGGAATATTGATGTTATTGTCTCGTTTTAGACGGTTCGGCGTTCGTGTTTAGTGGTGTTCGGTTTTGGTTTCTTGGTCTTCCTGAGAATAGTGTAAGTTTGATGTCGGAATTGTTTAGCCATAGGTTCGGGAGGCTTTGTGCAGCAAGTTCTAAGGTTGCAGCTATGTCAACAGTTGGAACTGTGCTAGGTTGGATGGCACAGTTAAGACCTAGGTTAAGGATGTTATTTTCTGTAGCACTTAGTACTCTCGAACTGTAATTGTGAACTATGTTTTTAGACGTAGGATTATACATCTTGATCAGTCTGTTGAATTTTTTAACTTGTTTCTTGATGTTTTCTTGGTTAGATGTATAGCGTTTGATGTAGAGGTTCAGGATATCTAGTGCTCTAATGTTTGTGGAGAAAAGTTGTTTAAGCTCAGTGTATTGTATTCCAGTTGTTTTCGTTACATGGTGCTCCTTCAGTCTCTGTTCTTCTATATGCAGTCTTAGAAGGTGTCTACAGGTTGTGTGTCTCTGTATAATATGAAGTTTCGTACCATACTGACACTATATTAAAATGTTACAAACACATTATTCGTTGTGTGTTTCTATATAATATGATGTTTCGTTCCACACGTACTGTACATTAAAATGTTACAAACACAACATTACTCGTTGTGTGTCTCTCTATATAATATGATGTTTCGTTCCACACGTACTGTACATTAAAATGTTACAAACACAACATTACTCGTTGTGTGTCTCTATATAATATGATGTTTCGTTCCACACTGACTGTACATTAAAATGGTACAAAGATTATTTCTGTGTTATTCAAATGACTTTCAATAATTACAATTTTGAATTAATTCTTAAGTGACACTTGTATTTTCTTCAGATATATTTACCACAAGTAACTTTTTTCTTCATGAAAATTAAATGTACATCTTAACGAGATTAATTATCATGTTGAGAACGTTTTAATAACATCAGACCCATCATATAACATGACCCTTTATTTCTAACAAGTAGTTTTAAGTTTATTTGTTTCTTCGTATGGCTTATAAGCTCGTGCAATAAAGAGACAATTGAACATACAGACGTTATCAAGTGTTAATATTATGTTTATCACAGGTCACTATTCTCGTGACCCTTCATTAAGTGTTGTAAATCCTTAGTTGAAATATTCGAAACACATCTTAATAAAATCCGAATTGAAACCCAGTGCAGTGTTTTCTATATTAACCTGCAGGTACATACTTTACATGGATAAATATCCTACGAACCATCTTAAACAAAATAACTATATGTTAGTCAATAAGACATTGGTTTCTTTTATACACTTTGAAATATATTAGTCACTTTAGAATTACACGTGATTCGTGTAGTTAACCCTTCTAATCGAGTATTCCTGTTATATATTATTTTCCAGTTAACAGAAAATCAAATTTAACTAAAATTTGGCTTTCCAGATGAAGCTGGATTCAGAGCAGCAGGCACAAACACGCTGGCGTCCTTTCGATTCCAGTGACAGTGGCACGAGCCCTGTACGACACTTTATTAGTGTCAACTGTAGTTCCGTAATTCAGACAGTACTGAGACATTAAAGATTCTGATTGACACATACCAGTAGAATCACAATCGAAATGTTGTGTATTTCAGCCATTATCAGACTGTTTTTAAACAGGTACAGTCTAATACACCAGACTTGTTGATGACTAATTAACAAGCGTCTTCAAATTTATGTCTGTTTACTTGCTACTGTCTAACCACCACCAAAAGAACAACAAATTCTTTCGTAATTACTGACGCTTATGTTGGTCACCAAGGTTACCGCTAACAATGAAAAAGTGCTTAAAGAATGGCCAATTTGGTCATTAAGCATGTTCCTAAGAGCTATGTAGCCCACACGTCCACGGAAAGATGTGGCCGTTTCAACTCGTGATGTCTACAGCCAGGAGGTGACCTCGGAAGATGGTTCCCCTGTATACAGTAATCTGCGGAAGGTCTGGAGATGTCTCTAGAAGGGGACACGGGCTCCGCTTTGATTCGCACTTGATGTGACGGATTAGATGAAGGTGGAGGAGTGATGGAAAGCTGGTGTGACCCGTTCGTAACTGGCTGAGTACTGCAGGGAACGAGAAAAACGTGTTACTGAATTCAGATTCCTAATACACTGAGAGTTGATGAAACGTAATTATGTTGCTTATATAACATTCATATTAAGCAGCAAAATTGTATTATTTCAACTAATTAATATATCGTTCAGTTAAATGTTGGTCTTTAATTTAATAATATCATCAATACTGTAAAATGACCTTCAAAAACTAAGTATTGTTATTAGAATATAATTCAACAAAATCATGGTTTCAAACAACTAAGTGTTATTATTAGAATATAATTCAACAAAATCATGGTTTCAAACAACTAAGTATTTTTATTAGAATATAATTCAACAAAATCATCGTTTCAAACAACTAAGTAATAATATTAGAATATAATTCAAGAAAACCATCGTTTCAAACAACTAAGTATTATTATTAGAATATAATTCAACAAAATCATCGTTTCAAACAACTAAGTGTTATTATTAGAATATACTTCAACAAAATCATGGTTTCAAACAACTAAATATTATTGTTAGAATATAATTCAAGAAAATCATCGTTTCAAACAACTGAGTGTTATTACTAGAATATACTTCAACAAAATCATCGTTTCAAACAACTAAGTAATAATAGAATATAATTCAACAAAATCATCGTTTAAAACAACTAAGTATTATTACTAGAATATACTTCAACAAAATCATCGTTTCAAACAACTAAGTAATAATAGAATATAATTCAACAAAATCATCGTTTCAAACAACTAAGTAATAATATTAGAATATAATTCAACAAAATCATCGTTTCAAACAACTAAGTGTTATTATTAGAATATACTTCAACAAAATCATGGTTTCAAACAACTAAATATTATTGTTAGAATATAATTCAACAAAATCATCGTTTAAAACAACTAAGTATTTTTATTAGAATATAATTCAACAAAATCATCGTTTCAAACAACTAAGTAATAATATTAAAATATAATACAAGAAAACCATCGTTTCAAACAACTAAGTATTATTATTAGAATATAATTCAACAAAATCATGGTTTCAAACAACTAAGTATTTTTATTAGAATATAATTCAAGAAAACCATCGTTTCAAACAATTAAGTAATAATAGAATATAATTCAACAAAATCATCGTTTAAAACAACTAAGTATTATTACTAGAATATACTTCAACAAAATCATCGTTTCAAACAACTAAGTAATAATAGAATATAATTCAACAAAATCATCGTTTCAAACAACTAAGTAATAATATTAGAATATAATTCAACAAAATCATCGTTTAAAACAACTAAGTGTTATTATTAGAATATACTTCAACAAAATCATCGTTTCAAACAACTAAATATTATTGTTAGAATATAATTCAACAAAATCATGGTTTCAAACAACTAAGTATTTTTATTAGAATATAATTCAACAAAATCATCGTTTCAAACAACTAAGTAATAATATTAGAATATAATTCAAGAAAACCATCGTTTCAAACAACTAAGTATTATTATTAGAATATAATTCAACAAAATCATGGTTTCAAACAACTAAGTATTTTTATTAGAATATAATTCAAGAAAACCATCGTTTCAAACAACTAAGTATTATTATTAAAATATAATTCAACAAAATCATCGTTTAAAACAACTAAGTATTATTACTAGAATATACTTCAACAAAATCATCGTTTCAAACAACTAAGTAATAATAGAATATAATTCAACAAAATCATCGTTTAAAACAACTAAGTGTTATTACTAGAATATACTTCAACAAAATCATCGTTTCAAACAACTAAGTAATAATAGAATATAATTCAACAAAATCATCGTTTCAAACAACTAAGTAATAATATTAGAATATAATTCAACAAAATCATCGTTTCAAACAACTAAGTGTTATTATTAGAATATACTTCAACAAAATCATGGTTTGAAACAACTAAATATCATTGTTAGAATATAATTCAAGAAAATCATCGTTTCAAACAACTGAGTGTTATTGTTAGAATATAATTCAACAAAATCATGGTTTCAAACAACTAAGTATTATTATTAGAATATAATTCAAGAAAATCATCGTTTCAAACAACTGAGTGTTATTGTTAGAATATAATTCAACAAAATCATGGTTTCAAACAACTAAGTATTATTATTAGAAGATAATTCAACAAAATCATGGTTTCAAACAACTAAGTATTATTATTGGAATATAATTCAACAAAGTCATCGTTTCAACTGATTCAGTATTATTATTAGAATATAATCCAACAAAATCATCGTTTCAACTGATTCAGTATTATTATCAGAATATAATTCAACAAAGTCATCGTTTCAACTGATTCAGTATTATTATTAGAATATAATTCAACAAAATCATCGTTTCAACTGATTCAGTATTATTATTAGAATATAATTCAAAAAAAAAATCATCGTTTCAACTGATTCAGTAATATTTTTAGAATTCAATTCAGTAAAATGATATTATTTAAGCTAAGTATTAATAAAACCAACAATAAATGAGAAAGAATTGTGATTAATGCCCATGCTGTACAGAAACAATATATTAAAAACTGACGACATTATAAGCGCACTTTCATGAATGACACTTTAATAAATATTTTAGCGTAAAATAGATCACGTCCACCACAGGTGGTAGTTTCCTCACCTCCTAGTAACAGCTAGCGGCAACAACAGTCTATGATCACCTGCCGACCAGCTGGTGAGAGGACTTGATGTACAGTAACCAGAGAGAAAATCATCTGAGAAAAATGTTATGAATTATTTAAATGGAACGTTTATACTGCAAAAACGAAATACCATTAGAATCAGTATAATAACCTCAGGTCTCGTACATCAATTAAACTTCTAATATTTTAGTTTCTGAATACATTTCTCTTAATAATGTAGGTGTACCTCCTTCATGGACAGAATAACAAAACATTTCTCATAACAACGTAGGTGTACCTGTTTTGTGGACAAAATAACAAAACATTTCTCATAACAATGTGATGTACCTGTTTTGTGGACAGAATAACAAAACATTTCTCATAACAATGTAGGTGTACCTCCTTCATGGACAGAATAACAAAACATTTCTCATAACAATGTAGGTGTACCTACTTCATGGACAGAAAAACAAAACATTTCTCATAACAATGTAGGTGTACCTTCTTTGTGGACAGAATAACAAAACATTTCTCATAACAATGTAGGTGTACCTTCTTTGTGGACAGAATAACAAAACATTTCTCATAACAATGTAGGTGTACCTTCTTCATGGACAGAATAACAAAACATTTCTCATAACAATGTAGGTGTACCTTCTTCATGGACAGAATAACAAAACATTTCTCATAACAATGTAGGTGTACCTTCTTTGTGGACAGAATAACAAAACATTTCTCATAACAATGTAGGTGTACCTTCTTCATGGACAGAATAACAAAACATTTCTCATAACAATGTAGGTGTACCTTCTTCATGGACAGAATAACAAAACATTTCTCATAACAATGTAGGTGTACCTTCTTCATGGACAGAATAACAAAACATTTCTCATAACAATGTAGGTGTACCTCCTTCATGGACAGAATAACAAAACATTTCTCATAACAATGTAGGTGTACCTTCTTCATGGACAGAATAACAAAACATTTCTCATAACAATGTAGGTGTACCTTCTTCATGGACAGAATAACAAAACATTTCTCATAACAATGTAGGTGTACCTTCTTCATGGACAGAATAACAAAACATTTCTCATAACAATGTAGGTGTACCTTCTTCATGGACAGAATAACAAAACATTTCTCATAACAATGTAGGTGTACCTTCTTCATGGACAGAATAACAAAACATTTCTCATAACAATGTAGGTGAACCTCCTTCATGGACAGAATAACAAAACATTTCTCATAACAATGTAGGTGTACCTTCTTCATGGACAGAATAACAAAACATTTCTCATAACAATGTAGGTGTAACTCCTTCATGGACAGAATAATAAAACATTTCTCATAACAATGTAGATGTACCTTCTTCATGGACAGAATAACAAAACATTTCTCATAACAATGTAGGTGTATCTTTTTCATGGACAGAATAACAAAACATTTCTCATAACAATGTAGGTGTACCTTCTTCATGGACAGAATAACAAAACATTTCTCATAACAATGTAGGTGTACCTTCTTCATGGACAGAATAACAAAACATTTCTCATAACAATGTAGGTGTACCTCCTTCATGGACAGAATAACAAAACATTTCTCATAACAATGAAGGTGTTTCTTCTTCACGGACAGAATAACAAAACATTTCTCATAACAATGTAGGTGTACCTTCTTCATGGACAGAATAACAAAACATTTCTCATAACAATGTAGGTGTACCTTCTTCATGGACAGAATAACAAAACATTTCTCATAACAATGTAGGTGTACCTCCTTCATGGACAGAATAACAAAACATTTCTCATAACAATGTAGGTGTTCCTTCTTTGTGGACAGAATAACAAAACATTTCTCATAACAATGTAGGTGTACCTTCTTCATGGACAGAATAACAAAACATTTCTCATAACAATGTAGGTGTACCTTCTTTTGGACAGAATAACAAAACATTTCTCATAACAATGTAGGTGTTTCCTTCTTCATGGACAGAATAACAAAACATTTCTCATAACAATGTGGTGTTCCTTCTTCGTGGACAGAATAACAAAACATTTCTCATAACAATGTAGGTGTACCTTCTTCATGGACAGAATAACAAAACATTTCTCATAACAATGTAGGTGTTTCTTCTTCATGGACAGAATAACAAAACATTTCTCATAACAATGTACGTGTAACTCCTTCATGGACAGAATAACAAAACATTTCTCATAAAAATGTAGGTGTACCTTCTTTGTGGACAGAATAACAAAACATTTCTCATAACAATGTAGGTGTTCCTTCTTCATGGACAGAATAACAAAACATTTCCCATAACAATGTAGGTGTACCTCTTTCAAGGACATAATAACAAAACATTTCTCTTAACAATGTAGGTGTACCTCCTTAATGGACAGAATAACAAAATACTTCTCAGAACAATGTAGGTGTATTTTCTTCATGGACAGAATAACAAAACATTTCTCATAACAATGTAGGTGTAACTCCTTCATGGACAGAATAACAAAACATTTCTCATAACAATGTAGGTGTACCTTCTTCATGGACAGAATAACAAAACATTTCTCATAACAATGTAGGTGTACCTTCTTCATGGACAGAATAACAAAACATTTCTCATAACAATGTAGGTGTACCTTCTTTGTGGACAGAATAACAAAACATTTCTCATAACAATGTAGGTGTACCTTCTTCATGGACAGAATAACAAAACATTTCTCATAACAATGTAGGTGTACCTTCTTCATGGACAGAATAACAAAACATTTCTCATAACAATGTAGGTGTAACTCCTTCATGGACAGAATAACAAAACATTTCTTAACACAATGTAGGTGTTTCTTCTTCGTGGACAGAATAACAAAACATTTCTCATAACAATGAAGGTGTTTCTTCTTCATGGACAGAATAACAAAACATTTCTCATAACAATGTAGGTGTACCTTTTTCATGGACAGAATAACAAAACATTTCTCATAACAATGTAGGTGTTCCTTCTTTGTGGACAGAATAACAAAACATTTCTCTTAACAATGTAGGTGTACCTCCTTAATGGACAGAATAACAAAACATTTCTCAGAACAATGTAGGTGTATTTTCTTAATGGACAGAATAACAAAACATTTCTCATAACAATGTAGGTGTAGCTTCTTCATGGACAGAATAAGAAAACATTTCTCATAACAATGTAGGTGAACCTTCTTTGTGGACAGAATAACAAAACATTTCTCATAACAATGTAGGTGTATCTCCTTCATGGACAGAATAACAAAACATTTCTCATAACAATGTAGGTGTACCTTCTTTTGGACAGAATAACAAAACATTTCTCATAACAATGTAGGTGTACCTTCTTCATGGACAGAATAACAAAACATTTCTCATAACAATGTAGGTGTTTCTTCTTGATGGACAGAATAACAAAACATTTCTCAACACAATGTAGGTGTTTCTTCTTCGTGGACAGAATAACAAAACATTTCTCATAACAATGAAGGTGTTTCTTCTTCATGGACAGAATAACAAAACATTTCTCATAACAATGTAGTTGTTTCTTCTTCAATGACAGAATAACAAAACATTTCTCATAACAATGTAGGTGAACCTTCTTCATGGACAGAATAACAAAACATTTCTCATAACAATGTAGGTGTAACTCCTTCATGGACAGAATAACAAAACATTTCTCATAAAAATGTAGGTGTACCTTCTTTGTGGACAGAATAACAAAACATTTCTCATAACAATGTAGGTGTTCCTTCTTTTTGGACAGAATAACAAAACATTTCTCATAACAATGTAGGTGTACCTTCTTCATGGACAGAATAACAAAACATTTCCCATAACAATGTAGGTGTACCTCTTTCAAGGACATAATAACAAAACATTTCTCTTAACAATGTAGGTGTACCTCCTTAATGGACAGAATAACAAAATATTTCTCAGAACAATGTAGGTGTATTTTCTTAATGGACAGAATAACAAAACATTTCTCACAACAATATAGGTGTATTTTCTTAATGGACAGAATAACAAAACATTTCTCATAACAATGTAGGTGTAGCTTCTTCATGGACAGAATAACAAAACATTTCTCATAACAATGTAGGTGTACCTCCTTCATGGACAGAAAAACAAAACATTACTCATAAAAATGTAGAAATACCTACTTCATGGACAGAATAACAAAACATTTCTCATAACAATGTAGGTGTACCTTCTTCATGGACAGAATAACAAAACATTTCTCATAACAATGTAGGTGTTTCTTCTTGATGGACAGAATAACAAAACATTTCTTAACACAATGTAGGTGTTTCTTCTTCGTGAACAGAATAACAAAACATTTCTCATAACAATGAATGTGTTTCTTCTTCATGGACAGAATAACAAAACATTTCTCATAACAATATAGGTGTACCTTTTCATGGACAGAATAACAAAACATTTCTCATAACAATGTAGGTGTACCTTCTTTGTGGACAGAATAACAAAACATTTCTCATAACAATGTAGGTGTACCTTCTTAATGGACAGAATAACAAAACATTTCTCATAACAATGTAGGTGTATTTTCTTCATGGACAGAATAACAAAACATTTCTCATAACAATGTAGGTGTAGCTTCTTCATGGACAGAATAACAAAACATTTCTCATAACAATGTAGGTGTTTCTTCTTGTGGACAGAATAACAAAACATTTCTCATAACAATGTAGGTGTAACTTCTTCATGGACAGAATAACAAAACATTTCTCATAACAATGTAGGTGTTTCTTCTTCATGGACAGAATAACAAAACATTTCTCATAACAATGTAGGTGTACCTTCTTCATGGACAGAATAACAAAACATTTCTCATAACAATGTAGGTGTTTCTTCTTGATGGACAGAATAACAAAACATTTCTCAACACAATGTAGGTGTTTCTTCTTCGTGGACAGAATAACAAAACATTTCTCATAACAATGAAGGTGTTTCTTCTTCATGGACAGAATAACAAAACATTTCTCATAACAATGTAGTTGTTTCTTCTTCAATGACAGAATAACAAAACATTTCTCATAACAATGTAGGTGTACCTTCTTCATGGACAGAATAACAAAACATTTCTCATAACAATGTAGGTGTACTCTCTTTTTGGACAGAATAACAAAACATTTCTCATAACAATATAGGTGTACCTTCTTCTTGGACAGAATAACAAAACATTTCTCATAACAATATAGGTGTACCTTCTTCATGGACAGAATAACAAAACATTTCTCATAACAATGTAGGTGTTCCTTCTTCGTGGACAGAATAACAAAACATTTCACATAACAATGTAGGTGTACCTTCTTTGTGGACAGAATAACAAAACATTTCTCATAACAATGTAGGTGTACCTTCTTGATGGACAGAATAACAAAACATTTCTCAACACAATGTAGGTGTTTCTTCTTCGTGGACAGAATAACAAAACATTTCTCATAACAATGAAGGTGTTTCTTCTTCATGGACAGAATAACAAAACATTTCTCATAACAATGTAGGTGTTTCTTCTTCATGGACAGAATAACAAAACATTTCTCATAACAATGTAGGTGTATCTCCTTCATGGACAGAATAACAAAACATTTCTCATAACAATGTAGGTGTACCTTCTTTTGGACAGAATAACAAAACATTTCTCATAACAATGTAGGTGTACCTTCTTCATGGACAGAATAACAAAACATTTCTCATAACAATGTAGGTGTTCCTTCTTCATGGACAGAATAACAAAACATTTCTCATAACAATGTAGGTGTACCTTCTTCATGGACAGAATAACAAAACATTTCTCATAACAATGTAGGTGTACCTTCTTCATGGACAGAATAACAAAACATTTCTCATAACAATGTAGGTGTACCTTCTTCATGGACAGAATAACAAAACATTTCTCATAACAATGTAGGTGTACCTTCTTCATGGACAGAATAACAAAACATTTCTCATAACAATGTAGGTGTAACTTCTTCATGGACAGAATAACAAAACATTTCTCATAACAATGTAGGTGTACCTTCTTCATGGACAGAATAACAAAACATTTCTCATAACAATGTAGATGTATCTCCTTCATGGACAGAATAACAAAACATTTCTCATAACAATGTAGGTGTACCTTCTTCATGGACAGAATAACAAAACATTTCTCATAACAATGTAGGTGTACCTTCTTCATGGACAGAATAACAAAACATTTCTCATAACAATGTAGGTGTACCTCCTTTATGGACAGAATAACAAAACATTTCTCATAACAATGTAGGTGTACCTTCTTCATGGACAGAATAACAAAACATTTCTCATAACAATGTAGGTGTACCTTCTTTTTGAACAGAATAACAAAACATTTCTCATAACAATATAGGTGTACCTTCTTCATGGACAGAATAACAAAACATTTCTCATAACAATGTAGGTGTTCCTTTTTTGTGGACAGAATAACAAAACATTTCTCATAACAATGTAGGTGTACCTTCTTCATGGACAGAATAACAAAACATTTCTCATAACAATGTAGGTGTACCTTCTTTTTGGACAGAATAACAAAACATTTCTCATAACAATGTAGGTGTTCCTTCTTTGTGGACAGAATAACAAAACATTTCCCATAACAATGTAGGTGTACCTTCTTTGTGGACAAATAACAAAACATTTCTCATAACAATGTAGGTGTACCTTCTTGATGGACAGAATAACAAAACATTTCTCAACACAATGTAGGAGTTTCTTCTTCGTGGACAGAATAACAAAACATTTCTCATAACAATGTAGGTGTACCTTCTTTATGGACAGAATAACAAAACATTTCTCATAACAATGTAGGTGTACCTTCTTCATGGACAGAATAACAAAACATTTCTCATAACAATGTAGGTGTACCTTCTTTTGGACAGAATAACAAAACATTTCTCATAACAATGTAGGTGTACCTTCTTCATGGACAGAATAACAAAACATTTCTCATAACAATGTAGGTGTACCTTCTTCATGGACAGAATAACAAAACATTTCTCATAACAATGTAGGTGTACCTTCTTCATGGACAGAATAACAAAACATTTCTCATAACAATGTAGGTGTACCTCCTTCATGGACAGAATAACAAAACATTTCTCATAACAATGTAGGTGTACCTTCTTTGTGGACAGAATAACAAAACATTTCTCATAACAATGTAGGTGTACCTCCTTCATGGACAGAATAACAAAACATTTCTCATAACAATGTAGGTGTACCTTCTTCATGGACAGAATAACAAAACATTTCTCATAACAATGTAGGTGTACCTTCTTCATGGACAGAATAACAAAACATTTCTCATAACAATGTAGGTGTTCCTTCTTCGTGGACAGAATAACAAAACATTTCTCATAACAATGTAGGTGTACCTTCTTCATGGACAGAATAACAAAACATTTCTCATAACAATGTAGGTGTTCCTTCTTCATGGACAGAATAACAAAACATTTCTCATAACAATGTAGGTGTACCTTCTTCATGGACAGAATAACAAAACATTTCTCATAACAATGTAGGTGTACCTTCTTCATGGACAGAATAACAAAACATTTCTCATAACAATGTAGGTGTACCTTCTTCATGGACAGAATAACAAAACATTTCTCATAACAATGTAGGTGTACCTTCTTCATGGACAGAATAACAAAACATTTCTCATAACAATGTAGGTGTACCTTCTTCATGGACAGAATAACAAAACATTTCTCATAACAATGTAGGTGTATCTTCTTCATGGACAGAATAACAAAACATTTCTCATAACAATGTAGGTGTACTTTCTTTATGGACAGAATAACAAAACATTTCTCATAACAATATAGGTGTACCTTCTTCATGGACAGAATAACAAAACATTTCTCATAACAATGTAGGTGTTCCTTCTTCGTGGACAGAATAACAAAACATTTCACATAACAATGTAGGTGTACCTTCTTTGTGGACAGAATAACAAAACATTTCTCATAACAATGTAGGTGTACCTTCTTCATGGACAGAATAACAAAACATTTCTCAAACAATGTAGGTGTTTCTTCTTCATGGACAGAATAACAAAACATTTCTCATAACAATGTAGGTGTTTCTTCTTCATGGACAGAATAACAAAACATTTCTCAAAACAATGTAGGTGTTTCTTCTTCATGGACAGAATAACAAAACATTTCTCATAACAATGTACCTGTAACTCCTTCATGGACAGAATAACAAAACATTTCTCATAACAATGTAGGTGTACCTTCTTCATGGACAGAATAACAAAACATTTCTCATAACAATGTAGGTGTATCTTCTTCATGGACAGAATAACAAAACATTTCTCATAACAATGTAGGTGTACTTTCTTTTTGGACAGAATAACAAAAACATTTCTCATAACAATGTAGGTGTACCTTCTTCATGGACAGAATAACAAAACATTTCTCATAACAATGTAGGTGTTTCTTCTTCATGGACAGAATAACAAAACATTTCTCATAACAATGTAGGTGTACCTTCTTCATGGACAGAATAACAAAACATTTCTCATAACAATGTAGGTGTACCTTCTTCATGGACAGAATAACAAAACATTTCTCATAACAATGTAGGTGTACCTTCTTCATGGACAGAATAACAAAACATTTCTCATAACAATGTAGGTGTATTCTTCTTCATGGACAGAATAACAAAACATTTCTCATAACAATGTAGGTGTACCTTTCTTCATGGACAGAATAACAAAACATTTCTCATAACAATGTAGGTGTACCTTCTTCATGGACAGAATAACAAAACATTTCTCATAACAATGTAGGTGTACCTTCTTTTTGGACAGAATAACAAAACATTTCTCATAACAATATAGGTGTACCTTCTTCATGGACAGAATAACAAAACATTTCTCATAACAATGTAGGTGTACCTTCTTCATGGACAGAATAACAAAACATTTCTCATAACAATGTAGGTGTAACTTCTTCATGGACAGAATAACAAAACATTTCTCATAACAATGTAGGTGTACCTTCTTCATGGACAGAATAACAAAACATTTCTCATAACAATGTAGGTGTACCTTCTTCATGGACAGAATAACAAAACATTTCTCATAACAATGTAGGTGTACCTTCTTCATGGACAGAATAACAAAACATTTCTCATAACAATGTAGGTGTTTCTTCTTCATGGACAGAATAACAAAACATTTCTCATAACAATGTAGGTGTTTCCTTCTTCATGGACAGAATAACAAAACATTTCTCATAACAATGTAGGTGTACCTTCTTCATGGACAGAATAACAAAACATTTCTCATAACAATGTAGGTGTACCTTCTTCATGGACAGAATAACAAAACATTTCTCATAACAATGTAGGTGTACCTTCTTCATGGACAGAATAACAAAACATTTCTCATAACAATGTAGGTGTACCTTCTTCATGGACAGAATAACAAAACATTTCTCATAACAATGTAGGTGTACCTTCTTCATGGACAGAATAACAAAACATTTCTCATAACAATGTAGGTGTACCTTCTTCATGGACAGAATAACAAAACATTTCTCATAACAATGTAGGTGTACCTTCTTCATGGACAGAATAACAAAACATTTCTCATAACAATGTAGGTGTACCTTCTTCATGGACAGAATAACAAAACATTTCTCATAACAATGTAGGTGTACCTTCTTCATGGACAGAATAACAAAACATTTCTCATAACAATGTAGGTGTACCTTCTTCATGGACAGAATAACAAAACATTTCTCATAACAATGTAGGTGTACCTTCTTCATGGACAGAATAACAAAACATTTCTCATAACAATGTAGGTGTACCTTCTTCATGGACAGAATAACAAAACATTTCTCATAACAATGTAGGTGTACCTTCTTCATGGACAGAATAACAAAACATTTCTCATAACAATGTAGGTGTACCTTCTTCATGGACAGAATAACAAAACATTTCTCATAACAATGTAGGTGTTTCTTCTTCATGGACAGAATAACAAAACATTTCTCATAACAATGTAGGTGTTTCTTCTTCATGGACAGAATAACAAAACATTTCTCATAACAATGTAGGTGTTTCTTCTTCATGGACAGAATAACAAAACATTTCTCATAACAATGTAGGTGTACCTTCTTCATGGACAGAATAACAAAACATTTCTCATAACAATGTAGGTGTACCTTCTTCATGGACAGAATAACAAAACATTTCTCATAACAATGTAGGTGTACCTTCTTCATGGACAGAATAACAAAACATTTCTCATAACAATGTAGGTGTACCTTCTTCATGGACAGAATAACAAAACATTTCTCATAACAATGTAGGTGTACCTTCTTCATGGACAGAATAACAAAACATTTCTCATAACAATGTAGGTGTACCTTCTTCATGGACAGAATAACAAAACATTTCTCATAACAATATAGGTGTATTTTCTTAATGGACAGAATAACAAAACATTTCTCATAACAATGTAGGTGTACCTTCTTCATGGACAGAATAACAAAACATTTCTCATAACAATGTAGGTGTACCTTCTTCATGGACAGAATAACAAAACATTTCTCATAACAATGTAGGTGTACCTTCTTCATGGACAGAATAACAAAACATTTCTCATAACAATGTAGGTGTACCTTCTTCATGGACAGAATAACAAAACATTTCTCATAACAATGTAGGTGTACCTTCTTCATGGACAGAATAACAAAACATTTCTCATAACAATGTAGGTGTACCTTCTTCATGGACAGAATAACAAAACATTTCTCATAACAATGTAGGTGTACCTTCTTCATGGACAGAATAACAAAACATTTCTCATAACAATGTAGGTGTACCTTCTTCATGGACAGAATAACAAAACATTTCTCATAACAATGTAGGTGTACCTTCTTCATGGACAGAATAACAAAACATTTCTCATAACAATGTAGGTGTTTCTTCTTCATGGACAGAATAACAAAACATTTCTCATAACAATGTAGGTGTTTCTTCTTCATGGACAGAATAACAAAACATTTCTCATAACAATGTAGGTGTACCTTCTTCATGGACAGAATAACAAAACATTTCTCATAACAATGTAGGTGTACCTTCTTCATGGACAGAATAACAAAACATTTCTCATAACAATGTAGGTGTACCTTCTTTGTGGACAGAATAACAAAACATTTCTCATAACAATGTAGGTGTACCTTCTTCATGGACAGAATAACAAAACATTTCTCATAACAATGTAGGTGTACCTTCTTCATGGACAGAATAACAAAACATTTCTCATAACAATGTAGGTGTACCTTCTTCATGGACAGAATAACAAAACATTTCTCATAACAATGTAGGTGTACCTTCTTCATGGACAGAATAACAAAACATTTCTCATAACAATGTAGGTGTACCTTCTTCATGGACAGAATAACAAAACATTTCTCATAACAATGTAGGTGTACCTTCTTCATGGACAGAATAACAAAACATTTCTCATAACAATGTAGGTGTACCTTCTTCATGGACAGAATAACAAAACATTTCTCATAACAATGTAGGTGTACCTTCTTCATGGACAGAATAACAAAACATTTCTCATAACAATGTAGGTGTACCTTCTTCATGGACAGAATAACAAAACATTTCTCATAACAATGTAGGTGTACCTTCTTCATGGACAGAATAACAAAACATTTCTCATAACAATGTAGGTGTACCTTCTTCATGGACAGAATAACAAAACATTTCTCATAACAATGTAGGTGTTTCTTCTTCATGGACAGAATAACAAAACATTTCTCATAACAATGTAGGTGTTTCTTCTTCATGGACAGAATAACAAAACATTTCTCATAACAATGTAGGTGTACCTTCTTCATGGACAGAATAACAAAACATTTCTCATAACAATGTAGGTGTACCTTCTTCATGGACAGAATAACAAAACATTTCTCATAACAATGTAGGTGTACCTTCTTCAGAATGGACAGAATAACAAAACATTTCTCATAACAATGTAGGTGTACCTTCTTCATGGACAGAATAACAAAACATTTCTCATAACAATGTAGGTGTACCTTCTCTTCATGGACAGAATAACAAAACATTTCTCATAACAATGTAGGTGTACCTTCTTCATGGACAGAATAACAAAACATTTCTCATAACAATGTAGGTGTACCTTCTTCATGGACAGAATAACAAAACATTTCTCATAACAATGTAGGTGTACCTTCTTCATGGACAGAATAACAAAACATTTCTCATAACAATGTAGGTGTACCTTCTTCATGGACAGAATAACAAAACATTTCTCATAACAATGTAGGTGTACCTTCTTCATGGACAGAATAACAAAACATTTCTCATAACAATGTAGGTGTTTCTTCTTCATGGACAGAATAACAAAACATTTCTCATAACAATGTAGGTGTACCTTCTTCATGGACAGAATAACAAAACATTTCTCATAACAATGTAGGTGTACCTTCTTCATGGACAGAATAACAAAACATTTCTCATAACAATGTAGGTGTACCTTCTTCATGGACAGAATAACAAAACATTTCTCATAACAATGTAGGTGTACCTTCTTCATGGACAGAATAACAAAACATTTCTCATAACAATGTAGGTGTACCTTCTTCATGGACAGAATAACAAAACATTTCTCATAACAATGTAGGTGTACCTTCTTTCATGGACAGAATAACAAAACATTTCTCATAACAATGTAGGTGTACCTTCTTCATGGACAGAATAACAAAACATTTCTCATAACAATGTAGGTGTACCTTCTTCATGGACAGAATAACAAAACATTTCTCATAACAATGTAGGTGTACCTTCTTCATGGACAGAATAACAAAACATTTCTCATAACAATGTAGGTGTACCTTCTTCATGGACAGAATAACAAAACATTTCATAACAATGTAGGTGTACCTTCTTCATGGACAGAATAACAAAACATTTCTCATAACAATGTAGGTGTACCTTCTTCATGGACAGAATAACAAAACATTTCTCATAACAATGTAGGTGTTTCTTCTTCATGGACAGAATAACAAAACATTTCTCATAACAATGTAGGTGTTTCTTCTTCATGGACAGAATAACAAAACATTTCTCATAACAATGTAGGTGTACCTTCTTCATGGACAGAATAACAAAACATTTCTCATAACAATGTAGGTGTACCTTCTTCATGGACAGAATAACAAAACATTTCTCATAACAATGTAGGTGTACCTTCTTCATGGACAGAATAACAAAACATTTCTCATAACAATGTAGGTGTACCTTCTTCATGGACAGAATAACAAAACATTTCTCTTAACAATGTAGGTGTACCTCCTTCATGGACAGAATAACAAAACATTTCTCATAACAATGTAGGTGTATTTTCTTAATGGACAGAATAACAAAACATTTCTCATAACAATGTAGGTGTACCTTCTTCATGGACAGAATAACAAAACATTTCTCATAACAATGTAGAGGTACCTACTTCATGGACAGAATAACAAAACATTTCTCATAACAATGTAGGTGTACCTTCTTCATGGACAGAATAACAAAACATTTCTCATAACAATGTAGGTGTTTCTTCTTCATGGACAGAATAACAAAACATTTCTCATAACAATGTAGGTGTTTCTTCTTCATGGACAGAATAACAAAACATTTCTCATAACAATGTAGGTGTTTCTTCTTCATGGACAGAATAACAAAACATTTCTCATAACAATGTAGGTGTACCTTTCTTCATGGACAGAATAACAAAACATTTCTCATAACAATGTAGGTGTACCTTCTTCATGGACAGAATAACAAAACATTTCTCATAACAATGTAGGTGTTTCTTCTTCATGGACAGAATAACAAAACATTTCTCATAACAATGTAGGTGTTTCTTCTTCATGGACAGAATAACAAAACATTTCTCATAACAATGTAGGTGTACCTTCTTCATGGACAGAATAACAAAACATTTCTCATAACAATGTAGGTGTACCTTCTTCATGGACAGAATAACAAAACATTTCTCATAACAATGTAGGTGTACCTTCTTCATGGACAGAATAACAAAACATTTCTCATAACAATGTAGGTGTACCTTCTTCATGGACAGAATAACAAAACATTTCTCATAACAATGTAGGTGTACCTTCTTCATGGACAGAATAACAAAACATTTCTCATAACAATGTAGGTGTACCTTCTTCATGGACAGAATAACAAAACATTTCTCATAACAATGTAGGTGTACCTTCTTCATGGACAGAATAACAAAACATTTCTCATAACAATGTAGGTGTACCTTCTTCATGGACAGAATAACAAAACATTTCTCATAACAATGTAGGTGTACCTTCTTCATGGACAGAATAACAAAACATTTCTCATAACAATGTAGGTGTTTCTTCTTCATGGACAGAATAACAAAACATTTCTCATAACAATGTAGGTGTTTCTTCTTCATGGACAGAATAACAAAACATTTCTCATAACAATGTAGGTGTACCTTCTTCATGGACAGAATAACAAAACATTTCTCATAACAATGTAGGTGTACCTTCTTCATGGACAGAATAACAAAACATTTCTCATAACAATGTAGGTGTACCTTCTTCATGGACAGAATAACAAAACATTTCTCATAACAATGTAGGTGTACCTTCTTCATGGACAGAATAACAAAACATTTCTCATAACAATGTAGGTGTACCTTCTTCATGGACAGAATAACAAAACATTTCTCATAACAATGTAGGTGTACCTTCTTCATGGACAGAATAACAAAACATTTCTCATAACAATGTAGGTGTACCTTCTTCATGGACAGAATAACAAAACATTTCATAACAATGTAGGTGTACCTTCTTCATGGACAGAATAACAAAACATTTCTCATAACAATGTAGGTGTACCTTCTTCATGGACAGAATAACAAAACATTTCTCATAACAATGTAGGTGTACCTTCTTCATGGACAGAATAACAAAACATTTCTCATAACAATGTAGGTGTACCTTCTTCATGGACAGAATAACAAAACATTTCTCATAACAATGTAGGTGTTTCTTCTTCATGGACAGAATAACAAAACATTTCTCATAACAATGTAGGTGTTTCTTCTTCATGGACAGAATAACAAAACATTTCTCATAACAATGTAGGTGTACCTTCTTCATGGACAGAATAACAAAACATTTCTCATAACAATGTAGGTGTACCTTCTTCATGGACAGAATAACAAAACATTTCTCATAACAATGTAGGTGTACCTTCTTTGTGGACAGAATAACAAAACATTTCTCATAACAATGTAGGTGTACCTTCTTCATGGACAGAATAACAAAACATTTCTCATAACAATGTAGGTGTTTCTTCTTCGTGGACAGAATAACAAAACATTTCTCATAACAATGTAGGTGTATAACCTTCTTCATGGACAGAATAACAAAACATTTCTCATAACAATGTAGGTGTACCTTCTTCATGGACAGAATAACAAAACATTTCTCATAACAATGTAGGTGTACCTTCTTCATGGACAGAATAACAAAACATTTCTCATAACAATGTAGGTGTACCTTCTTCATGGACAGAATAACAAAACATTTCTCATAACAATGTAGGTGTACCTTCTTTGTGGACAGAATAACAAAACATTTCTCATAACAATGTAGGTGTACCTCCTTCATGGACAGAATAACAAAACATTTCTCATAACAATGTAGGTGTACCTTCTTCATGGACAGAATAACAAAACATTTCTCATAACAATGTAGGTGTACCTTCTTCATGGACAGAATAACAAAACATTTCTCATAACAATGTAGGTGTACCTTCTTCATGGACAGAATAACAAAACATTTCTCATAACAATGTAGGTGTACCTTCTTCATGGACAGAATAACAAAACATTTCTCATAACAATGTAGGTGTACCTTCTTCATGGACAGAATAACAAAACATTTCTCATAACAATGTAGGTGTTTCTTCTTCATGGACAGAATAACAAAACATTTCTCATAACAATGTAGGTGTACCTTCTTCATGGACAGAATAACAAAACATTTCTCATAACAATGTAGGTGTACCTTCTTCATGGACAGAATAACAAAACATTTCTCATAACAATGTAGGTGTACCTTCTTCATGGACAGAATAACAAAACATTTCTCATAACAATGTAGGTGTACCTTCTTCATGGACAGAATAACAAAACATTTCTCATAACAATGTAGGTGTACCTTCTTCATGGACAGAATAACAAAACATTTCTCATAACAATGTAGGTGTACCTTCTTCATGGACAGAATAACAAAACATTTCTCATAACAATGTAGGTGTACCTTCTTCATGGACAGAATAACAAAACATTTCTCATAACAATGTAGGTGTACCTTCTTCATGGACAGAATAACAAAACATTTCTCATAACAATGTAGGTGTACCTTCTTCATGGACAGAATAACAAAACATTTCTCATAACAATGTAGGTGTACCTTCTTCATGGACAGAATAACAAAACATTTCTCATAACAATGTAGGTGTACCTTCTTCATGGACAGAATAACAAAACATTTCTCATAACAATGTAGGTGTACCTTCTTCATGGACAGAATAACAAAACATTTCTCATAACAATGTAGGTGTACCTTCTTCATGGACAGAATAACAAAACATTTCTCATAACAATGTAGGTGTTTCTTCTTCATGGACAGAATAACAAAACATTTCTCATAACAATGTAGGTGTACCTTCTTCATGGACAGAATAACAAAACATTTCTCATAACAATGTAGGTGTACCTTCTTCATGGACAGAATAACAAAACATTTCTCATAACAATGTAGGTGTACCTTCTTCATGGACAGAATAACAAAACATTTCTCATAACAATGTAGGTGTACCTTCTTCATGGACAGAATAACAAAACATTTCTCATAACAATGTAGGTGTACCTTCTTCATGGACAGAATAACATGGACAGAATAACAAAACATTTCTCATAACAATGTAGGTGTACCTTCTTCATGGACAGAATAACAAAACATTTCTCATAACAATGTAGGTGTACCTTCTTCATGGACAGAATAACAAAACATTTCTCATAACAATGTAGGTGTACCTTCTTCATGGACAGAATAACAAAACATTTCTCATAACAATGTAGGTGTACCTTCTTCATGGACAGAATAACAAAACATTTCTCATAACAATGTAGGTGTTTCTTCTTCATGGACAGAATAACAAAACATTTCTCATAACAATGTAGGTGGACAGAATAACAAAACATTTCTCATAACAATGTAGGTGTTTCTTCTTCACAGAATAACAAAACATTTCTCATAACAATGTAGGTGTTTCCTTCTTCATGGACAGAATAACAAAACATTTCCAATAACAATGTAGGTGTTCCTTCTTCGTGGACAGAATAACAAAACATTTCTCATAACAATGTAGGTGTACCTTCTTCATGGACAGAATAACAAAACATTTCTCATAACAATGTAGGTGTACCTTCTTCATGGACAGAATAACAAAACATTTCTCATAACAATGTAGGTGTTTCTTCTTCATGGACAGAATAACAAAACATTTCTCATAACAATGTAGGTGTACCTTCTTCATGGACAGAATAACAAAACATTTCTCATAACAATGTAGGTGTACCTTCTTCATGGACAGAATAACAAAACATTTCTCATAACAATGTAGGTGTACCTTCTTCATGGACAGAATAACAAAACATTTCTCATAACAATGTAGGTGTACCTTCTTCATGGACAGAATAACAAAACATTTCTCATAACAATGTAGGTGTACCTTCTTTGTGGACAGAATAACAAAACATTTCTCATAACAATGTAGGTGTACCTTCTTCATGGACAGAATAACAAAACATTTCTCATAACAATGTAGGTGTACCTTCTTTGACAGAATGGACAGAATAACAAAACATTTCTCATAACAATGTAGGTGTACCTTCTTCATGGACAGAATAACAAAACATTTCTCATAACAATGTAGGTGTACCTTCTTCATGGACAGAATAACAAAACATTTCTCATAACAATGTAGGTGTACCTTCTTCATGGACAGAATAACAAAACATTTCTCATAACAATGTAGGTGTTTCTTCTTCATGGACAGAATAACAAAACATTTCTTATAACAATGTAGGTGTTTCTTCTTCATGGACAGAATAACAAAACATTTCTCATAACAATGTAGGTGTACCTTCTTCATGGACAGAATAACAAAACATTTCTCATAACAATGTAGGTGTACCTTCTTCATGGACAGAATAACAAAACATTTCTCATAACAATGTAGGTGTACCTTCTTCATGGACAGAATAACAAAACATTTCTCATAACAATGTAGGTGTACCTTCTTCATGGACAGAATAACAAAACATTTCTCATAACAATGTAGGTGTACCTTCTTCATGGACAGAATAACAAAACATTTCTCATAACAATGTAGGTGTACCTTCTTCATGGACAGAATAACAAAACATTTCTCATAACAATGTAGGTGTACCTTCTTCATGGACAGAATAACAAAACATTTCTCATAACAATGTAGGTGTACCTTCTTCATGGACAGAATAACAAAACATTTCTCATAACAATGTAGGTGTATCTTCTTCATGGACAGAATAACAAAACATTTCTCATAACAATGTAGGTGTACCTTCTTCATGGACAGAATAACAAAACATTTCTCATAACAATGTAGGTGTACCTTCTTCATGGACAGAATAACAAAACATTTCTCATAACAATGTAGGTGTACCTTCTTCATGGACAGAATAACAAAACATTTCTCATAACAATGTAGGTGTACCTTCTTTGTGGACAGAATAACAAAACATTTCTCATAACAATGTAGGTGTACCTTCTTCATGGACAGAATAACAAAACATTTCTCATAACAATGTAGGTGTACCTTCTTCATGGACAGAATAACAAAACATTTCTCATAACAATGTAGGTGTTTCTTCTTCATGGACAGAATAACAAAACATTTCTCATAACAATGTAGGTGTTTTCTTCTTCATGGACAGAATAACAAAACATTTCTCATAACAATGTAGGTGTTTCCTTCTTCATGGACAGAATAACAAAACATTTCTCATAACAATGTAGGTGTACCTTCTTCATGGACAGAATAACAAAACATTTCTCATAACAATGTAGGTGTACCTTCTTCATGGACAGAATAACAAAACATTTCTCATAACAATGTAGGTGTACCTTCTTCATGGACAGAATAACAAAACATTTCTCATAACAATGTAGGTGTACCTCCTTCATGGACAGAATAACAAAACATTTCTCATAACAATGTAGGTGTACCTTCCTTCATGGACAGAATAACAAAACATTTCTCATAACAATGTAGGTGTACCTTCTTAATGGACAGAATAACAAAACATTTCTCATAACAATGTAGGTGTACCATTCATCATGGACAGAATAACAAAACATTTCTCATAACAATGTAGGTGTACCTTCTTCATGGACAGAATAACAAAACATTTCATAACAATGTAGGTGTACCTTCTTCATGGACAGAATAACAAAACATTTCTCATAACAATGTAGGTGTACCTTCTTCATGGACAGAATAACAAAACATTTCTCATAACAATGTAGGTGTACCTTCTTCATGGACAGAATAACAAAACATTTCTCATAACAATGTAGGTGTACCTTCTTCATGGACAGAATAACAAAACATTTCTCATAACAATGAAGGTGTTTCTTCTTCATGGACAGAATAACAAAACATTTCTCATAACAATGTAGGTGTTTCTTCTTCATGGACAGAATAACAAAACATTTCTCATAACAATGTAGGTGTACCTTCTTCATGGACAGAATAACAAAACATTTCATAACAATGTAGGTGTTCCTTCTTCATGGACAGAATAACAAAACATTTCTCATAACAATGTAGGTGTACCTTCTTCATGGACAGAATAACAAAACATTTCTCATAACAATGTAGGTGTACCTTCTTCATGGACAGAATAACAAAACATTTCTCATAACAATGTAGGTGTACCTTCTTCATGGACAGAATAACAAAACATTTCTCATAACAATGTAGGTGTACCTTCTTCATGGACAGAATAACAAAACATTTCTCATAACAATGTAGGTGTACCTCTTCATGGACAGAATAACAAAACATTTCATAACAATGTAGGTGTACCTTCTTCATGGACAGAATAACAAAACATTTCTCATAACAATGTAGGTGTACCTTCTTCATGGACAGAATAACAAAACATTTCTCATAACAATGTAGGTGTACCTTCTTCATGGACAGAATAACAAAACATTTCATAACAATGTAGGTGTACCTTCTTCATGGACAGAATAACAAAACATTTCTCATAACAATGTAGGTGTTTCTTCTTCATGGACAGAATAACAAAACATTTCTCATAACAATGTAGGTGTTTCTTCTTCATGGACAGAATAACAAAACATTTCTCATAACAATGTAGGTGTTTCTTCTTCATGGACAGAATAACAAAACATTTCTCATAACAATGTAGGTGTTTTTCTTCATGGACAGAATAACAAAACATTTCTCATAACAATGTAGGTGTACCTTCTTCATGGACAGAATAACAAAACATTTCATAACAATGTAGGTGTACCTTCTTCATGGACAGAATAACAAAACATTTCTCATAACAATGTAGGTGTACTTTCTTCATGGACAGAATAACAAAACATTTCTCATAACAATGTAGGTTTCTTCTTCATGGACAGAATAACAAAACATTTCTCATAACAATGTAGGTGTACCTTCTTCATGGACAGAATAACAAAACATTTCTCATAACAATGTAGGTGTACCTTCTTCATGGACAGAATAACAAAACATTTCTCATAACAATGTAGGTGTACCTTCTTCTCTGGACAGAATAACAAAACATTTCATAACAATGTAGGTGTACCTTCTTCATGGACAGAATAACAAAACATTTCCCATAACAATGTAGGTGTACCTTCTTCATGGACAGAATAACAAAACATTTCTCATAACAATGTAGGTGTACCTTCTTCATGGACAGAATAACAAAACATTTCTCATAACAATGTAGGTGTACCTCCTTCATGGACAGAATAACAAAACATTTCTCATAACAATGTAGGTGTACCTTCTTCATGGACAGAATAACAAAACATTTCTCATAACAATGTAGGTGTACCTTCTTCATGGACAGAATAACAAAACATTTCTCATAACAATGTAGGTGTACCTTCTTTGTGGACAGAATAACAAAACATTTCTCATAACAATGTAGGTGTACCTTCTTCATGGACAGAATAACAAAACATTTCTCATAACAATGTAGGTGTTTCTTCTTCATGGACAGAATAACAAAACATTTCTCATAACAATGTAGGTGTACCTTCTTCATGGACAGAATAACAAAACATTTCTCATAACAATGTAGGTGTACCTTCTTCATGGACAGAATAACAAAACATTTCTCATAACAATGTAGGTGTACCTTCTTCATGGACAGAATAACAAAACATTTCTCATAACAATGTAGGTGTACCTTCTTCATGGACAGAATAACAAAACATTTCATAACAATGTAGGTGTACCTTCTTCATGGACAGAATAACAAAACATTTCTCATAACAATGTAGGTGTACCTTCTTCATGGACAGAATAACAAAACATTTCTCATAACAATGTAGGTGTACCTTCTTCATGGACAGAATAACAAAACATTTCTCATAACAATGTAGGTGTACCTTCTTCATGGACAGAATAACAAAACATTTCTCATAACAATGTAGGTGTACCTTCTTCATGGACAGAATAACAAAACATTTCTCATAACAATGTAGGTGTACCTTCTTCATGGACAGAATAACAAAACATTTCTCATAACAATGTAGGTGTTTCTTCTTCATGGACAGAATAACAAAACATTTCTCATAACAATGTAGGTGTTTCTTCTTCATGGACAGAATAACAAAACATTTCTCATAACAATGTAGGTGTACCTTCTTCATGGACAGAATAACAAAACATTTCTCATAACAATGTAGGTGTACCTTCTTCATGGACAGAATAACAAAACATTTCTCATAACAATGTAGGTGTACCTCTTCTTCATGGACAGAATAACAAAACATTTCTCATAACAATGTAGGTGTACCTTCTTCATGGACAGAATAACAAAACATTTCTCATAACAATGTAGGTGTACCTTCCTTCATGGACAGAATAACAAAACATTTCTCATAACAATGTAGGTGTACCTTCTTTCATGGACAGAATAACAAAACATTTCATAACAATGTAGGTGTACCTTCTTCATGGACAGAATAACAAAACATTTCTCATAACAATGTAGGTGTACCTTCTTCATGGACAGAATAACAAAACATTTCTCATAACAATGTAGGTGTACCTTCTTCATGGACAGAATAACAAAACATTTCTCATAACAATGTAGGTGTACCTTCCTTCATGGACAGAATAACAAAACATTTCTCATAACAATGTAGGTGTACCTTCTTCATGGACAGAATAACAAAACATTTCTCATAACAATGTAGGTGTACCTTCTTCATGGACAGAATAACAAAACATTTCTCATAACAATGTAGGTGTACCTTCTTCATGGACAGAATAACAAAACATTTCTCATAACAATGTAGGTGTTCCTTCTTCATGGACAGAATAACAAAACATTTCTCATAACAATGTAGGTGTACCTTCTTCATGGACAGAATAACAAAACATTTCATAACAATGTAGGTGTACCTTCTTCATGGACAGAATAACAAAACATTTCTCATAACAATGTAGGTGTACCTTCTTCATGGACAGAATAACAAAACATTTCTCATAACAATGTAGGTGTATTTTCTTCATGGACAGAATAACAAAACATTTCTCATAACAATGTAGGTGTACCTTCTTCATGGACAGAATAACAAAACATTTCTCATAACAATGTAGGTGTAACCTTCTTGTAGTGGACAGAATAACAAAACATTTCTCATAACAATGTAGGTGTACCTTCTTCATGGACAGAATAACAAAACATTTCATAACAATGTAGGTGTACCTTCTTCATGGACAGAATAACAAAACATTTCTCATAACAATGTAGGTTCATGGACAGAATTCATGGACAGAATAACAAAACATTTCATAACAATGTAGGTGTTTCTTCTTCATGGACAGAATAACAAAACATTTCTCATAACAATGTAGGTGTTTCTTCTTCATGGACAGAATAACAAAACATTTCTCATAACAATGTAGGTGTTTCTTCTTCATGGACAGAATAACAAAACATTTCTCATAACAATGTAGGTGTTACCTTCTTCATGGACAGAATAACAAAACATTTCTCATAACAATGTAGGTGTACCTTCTTCATGGACAGAATAACAAAACATTTCTCATAACAATGTAGGTGTACCTTCTTCATGGACAGAATAACAAAACATTTCTCATAACAATGTAGGTGTTTCTTCTTCATGGACAGAATAACAAAACATTTCTCATAACAATGTAGGTGTACCTTCTTCATGGACAGAATAACAAAACATTTCTCATAACAATGTAGGTGTGTACCTTCTTAACAATGGACAGAATAACAAAACATTTCTCATAACAATGTAGGTGTACCTTCTTCATGGACAGAATAACAAAACATTTCTCATAACAATGTAGGTGTACCTTTTTTGGACAGAATAACAAAACATTTCATAACAATGTAGGTGTACCTTCTTCATGGACAGAATAACAAAACATTTCTCATAACAATGTAGGTGTACCTTCTTCATGGACAGAATAACAAAACATTTCTCATAACAATGTAGGTGTTCCTTCTTCATGGACAGAATAACAAAACATTTCACATAACAATGTAGGTGTACCTTCTTTGTGGACAGAATAACAAAACATTTCTCATAACAATGTAGGTGTACCTTCTTCATGGACAGAATAACAAAACATTTCTCACAACAATGTAGGTGTACCTTCTTCATGGACAGAATAACAAAACATTTCTCATAACAATGTAGGTGTTTCTTCTTCATGGACAGAATAACAAAACATTTCTCATAACAATGTAGGTGTTTCTTCTTCATGGACAGAATAACAAAACATTTCTCATAACAATGTAGGTGTACCTTCTTCATGGACAGAATAACAAAACATTTCTCATAACAATGTAGGTGTTCCTTCTTTGTGGACAGAATAACAAAACATTTCCCATAACAATGTAGGTGTACCTTCTTTGTGGACAAATAACAAAACATTTCTCATAACAATGTAAGTGTACCTTCTTCATGGACAGAATAACAAAACATTTCTCATAACAATGTAGGTGTTTCTTCTTCATGGACAGAATAACAAAACATTTCATAACAATGTAGGTGTACCTTTTTCATGGACAGAATAACAAAACATTTCTCATAACAATGTAGGTGTACCTTCTTCATGGACAGAATAACAAAACATTTCTCATAACAATGTAGGTGTACCTTCTTCATGGACAGAATAACAAAACATTTCTCATAACAATGTAGGTGTACCTCCTTCATGGACAGAATAACAAAACATTTCTCATAACAATGTAGGTGTACCTTCTTCATGGACAGAATAACAAAACATTTCTCATAACAATGTAGGTGTACCTCCTTCATGGACAGAATAACAAAACATTTCTCATAACAATGTAGGTGTACTTTCTTTTTGGACAGAATAAAAAAAACATTTCTCATAACAATATAGGTGTACCTGTTTCATGGACAGAATAACAAAACATTTCTCATAACAATGTAGGTGTTCCTTCTTTGTGGACAGAATAACAAAACATTTCTCATAACAATGTAGGTGTACCTTCTTCATGGACAGAATAACAAAACATTTCTCATAACAATGTAGGTGTACCTTCTTCATGGACAGAATAACAAAACATTTCTCAAACAATGTAGGTGTACCTTCTTCATGGACAGAATAACAAAACATTTCTCATAACAATGTAGGTGTTTCTTCTTCATGGACAGAATAACAAAACATTTCTCATAACAATGTAGGTGTTTCTTCTTCATGGACAGAATAACAAAACATTTCTCATAACAATGTAGGTGTACCTTCTTCATGGACAGAATAACAAAACATTTCTCATAACAATGTAGGTGTACCTTCTTCATGGACAGAATAACAAAACATTTCTCATAACAATGTAGGTGTACCTTCTTCATGGACAGAATAACAAAACATTTCTCATAACAATGTAGGTGTACCTTCTTCATGGACAGAATAACAAAACATTTCTCATAACAATGTAGGTGTACCTTCTTCATGGACAGAATAACAAAACATTTCTCATAACAATGTAGGTGTACCTTCTTCATGGACAGAATAACAAAACATTTCTCATAACAATGTAGGTGTACCTTCTTCATGGACAGAATAACAAAACATTTCTCATAACAATGTAGGTGTACCTTCTTCTTGGACAGAATAACAAAACATTTCTCATAACAATGTAGGTGTACCTTCTTCATGGACAGAATAACAAAACATTTCTCATAACAATGTAGGTGTACCTCCTTCATGGACAGAATAACAAAACATTTCTCATAACAATGTAGGTGTACTCTCTTCTTGGACAGAATAACAAAACATTTCTCATAACAATGTAGGTGTACCTTCTTCATGGACAGAATAACAAAACATTTCTCATAACAATGTAGGTGTACCTTCTTCATGGACAGAATAACAAAACATTTCTCATAACAATGTAGGTGTTTCTTCTTCATGGACAGAATAACAAAACATTTCTCATAACAATGTAGGTGTACCTTTTTCATGGACAGAATAACAAAACATTTCTCATAACAATGTAGGTGTACCTTCTTTGTGGACAGAATAACAAAACATTTCTCATAACAATGTAGGTGTACCTTCTTCATGGACAGAATAACAAAACATTTCTCATAACAATGTAGGTGTACCTTCTTCATGGACAGAATAACAAAACATTTCTCATAACAATGTAGGTGTACCTTCTTCATGGACAGAATAACAAAACATTTTCATAACAATGTAGGTGTACCTTCTTTGTGGACAGAATAACAAAACATTTCTCATAACAATGTAGGTGTACCTTCTTCATGGACAGAATAACAAAACATTTCTCATAACAATGTAGGTGTACCTTCTTCATGGACAGAATAACAAAACATTTCTCATAACAATGTAGGTGTACCTTCTTCATGGACAGAATAACAAAACATTTCTCATAACAATGTAGGTGTACCTTCTTAACATGGACAGAATAACAAAACATTTCTCATAACAATGTAGGTGTTTCTTCTTCATGGACAGAATAACAAAACATTTCTCATAACAATGTAGGTGTTTCTTCTTCATGGACAGAATAACAAAACATTTCTCATAACAATGTAGGTGTTTCTTCTTCATGGACAGAATAACAAAACATTTCTCATAACAATGTAGGTGTACCTTCTTCATGGACAGAATAACAAAACATTTCTCATAACAATGTAGGTGTACCTTCTTCATGGACAGAATAACAAAACATTTCTCATAACAATGTAGGTGTATTCTTCTTCATGGACAGAATAACAAAACATTTCTCATAACAATGTAGGTGTTTCTTCTTTCATGGACAGAATAACAAAACATTTCATAACAATGTAGGTGTACCTTCTTCATGGACAGAATAACAAAACATTTCTCATAACAATGTAGGTGTACCTTCTTCATGGACAGAATAACAAAACATTTCTCATAACAATGTAGGTGTACCTTCTTCATGGACAGAATAACAAAACATTTCTCATAACAATGTAGGTGTACCTTCTTCATGGACAGAATAACAAAACATTTCTCATAACAATGTAGGTGTACCTTCTTCATGGACAGAATAACAAAACATTTCTCATAACAATGTAGGTGTACCTTCTTCATGGACAGAATAACAAAACATTTCTCATAACAATGTAGGTGTACCTTCTTCATGGACAGAATAACAAAACATTTCTCATAACAATGTAGGTGTACCTTCTTCATGGACAGAATAACAATAACAATGTAGGTGTACTTCTTCATGGACAGAATAACAAAACATTTCTCATAACAATGTAGGTGTTTCTTTCATGGACAGAATAACAAAACATTTCTCATAACAATGTAGGTGTATTCCTTCTTCATGGACAGAATAACAAAACATTTCTCATAACAATGTAGGTGTACCTTCTTTGTGGACAGAATAACAAAACATTTCTCATAACAATGTAGGTGTACCTTCTTTTTGGACAGAATAACAAAACATTTCTCATAACAATGTAGGTGTACCTTCTTCATGGACAGAATAACAAAACATTTCTCATAACAATGTAGGTGTTCCTTCTTCATGGACAGAATAACAAAACATTTCTCATAACAATATAGGTGTACCTTCTTCATGGACAGAATAACAAAACATTTCTCATAACAATGTAGGTGTACCTTCTTCATGGACAGAATAACAAAACATTTCTCATAACAATGTAGGTGTACCTTCTTCATGGACAGAATAAAAAAAAACATTTCTCATAACAATGTAGGTGTACCTGCTTCATGGACAGAATAACAAAACATTTCTCATAACAATGTAGGTGTACCTTCTTGTGGACAAATAACAAAACATTTCTCATAACAATGTAGGTGTACCTTCTTCATGGACAGAATAACAAAACATTTCTCATAACAATGTAGGTGTACCTTCTTCATGGACAGAATAACAAAACATTTCTCATAACAATGTAGGTGTACCTTCTTCATGGACAGAATAACAAAACATTTCTCATAACAATGTAGGTGTACCTTCTTCATGGACAGAATAACAAAACATTTCTCATAACAATGTAGGTGTACCTTCTTTTGGACAAATA
Organism: Tachypleus tridentatus; assembly: GCF_004210375.1. Taxonomy (NCBI): domain Eukaryota; kingdom Metazoa; phylum Arthropoda; class Merostomata; order Xiphosura; family Limulidae; genus Tachypleus; species Tachypleus tridentatus. Next base: position 15,620,018 of record NC_134826.1, read on the forward strand.
ACAAAACATTTCTCATAACAATGTAGGTGTACCTTCTTGATGGACAGAATAACAAAACATTTCTCATAACAATGTAGGTGTTTCTTCTTCATGGACAGAATAACAAAACATTTCTCATAACAATGTAGGTGTTTCTTCTTCATGGACAGAATAACAAAACATTTCTCATAACAATGAAGGTGTTTCTTCTTCATGGACAGAATAACAAAACATTTCTCATAACAATGTAGGTGTACCTTCTTCATGGACAGAATAACAAAACATTTCTCATAACAATGTAGGTGTACCTTCTTCATGGACAGAATAACAAAACATTTCTCATAACAATGTAGGTGTACCTTCTTCATGGACAGAATAACAAAACATTTCTCATAACAATGTAGGTGTACCTTCTTCATGGACAGAATAACAAAACATTTCTCATAACAATGTAGGTGTACCTTCTTCATGGACAGAATAACAAAACATTTCTCATAACAATGTAGGTGTTCCTTCTTTGTGGACAGAATAACAAAACATTTCTCATAACAATGTAGGTGAACCTTCTTCATGGACAGAATAACAAAACATTTCTCATAACAATGTAGGTGTACCTTCTTCATGGACAGAATAACAAAACATTTCTCATAACAATGTAGGTGTACCTTCTTCATGGACAGAATAACAAAACATTTCTCATAACAATGTAGGTGTACCTCCTTCATGGACAGAATAACAAAACATTTCTCATAACAATGTAGGTGTTCTTCTTTGGACCTTCTTGTAGGTGTACCTTCTTCATGGACAGAATAACAAAACATTTCTCATAACAATGTAGGTGTACCTTCTTCATGGACAGAATAACAAAACATTTCATAACAATGTAGGTGTACCTTCTTGTGGACAGAATAACAAAACATTTCTTAGGTGTTCCTTTTGATGGACAGAATAACAAAACATTTCTCATAACAATGTAGGTGCCTTCTTCATGGACAGAATAACAAAACATTTCTCATAACAATGTAGGTGTTTCTTCTTCATGGACAGAATAACAAAACATTTCTCATAACAATGTAGGTGTACCTTCTTGATGGACAGAATAACAAAACATTTCTCATAACAATGTAGGTGTACCTTCTTATGGACAGAATAACAAAACATTTCTCATAACAATGTAGGTGTGTCCTCTTCATGGACAGAATAACAAAACATTTCTCATAACAATGTAGGTGTACCTTCTTTGTGGACAGAATAACAAAACATTTCTCAACAATGTAGGTGTACCTTCTTCATGGACAGAATAACAAAACATTTCTCATAACAATGTAGGTGTACCTTCTTCATGGACAGAATAACAAAACATTTCTCATAACAATGTAGGTGTACCTTCTTCATGGACAGAATAACAAAACATTTCTCATAACAATGTAGGTGTACCTTCTTCATGGACAGAATAACAAAACATTTCTCATAACAATGTAGGTGTACCTTCTTCATGGACAGAATAACAAAACATTTCTCATAACAATGTAGGTGTACCTTCTTCATGGACAGAATAACAAAACATTTCTCATAACAATGTAGGTGTATCTTCTTCATGGACAGAATAACAAAACATTTCTCATAACAATGTAGGTGTTTCTTCTTCATGGACAGAATAACAAAACATTTCTCATAACAATGTAGGTGTTTCTTCTTCATGGACAGAATAACAAAACATTTCATAACAATGTAGGTGTATTCTTCTTCATGGACAGAATAACAAAACATTTCTCATAACAATGTAGGTGTACCTTCTTCATGGACAGAATAACAAAACATTTCTCATAACAATGTGGTGTTTCTTCTTTGTGGACAGAATAACAAAACATTTCTCATAACAATGTAGGTGTAACAAAACTTTCTTCATGGACAGAATAACAAAACATTTCTCATAACAATGTAGGTGTACCTTCTTCATGGACAGAATAACAAAACATTTCTCATAACAATGTAGGTGTACCTTCTTCATGGACAGAATAACAAAACATTTCTCATAACAATGTAGGTGTACCTTCTTCATGGACAGAATAACAAAACATTTCTCATAACAATGTAGGTGTACCTTCTTCATGGACAGAATAACAAAACATTTCTCATAACAATGTAGGTGTGTCTTCTTCATGGACAGAATAACAAAACATTTCTCATAACAATGTAGGTGTAACTTCTTCATGGACAGAATAACAAAACATTTCTCATAACAATGTAGGTGTACCTTCTTCATGGACAGAATAACAAAACATTTCTCATAACAATGTAGATGTATCTCCTTCATGGACAGAATAACAAAACATTTCTCATAACAATGTAGGTGTACCTTCTTTGTGGACAGAATAACAAAACATTTCTCATAACAATGTAGGTGTACCTTCTTCATGGACAGAATAACAAAACATTTCTCATAACAATGTAGGTGTTTTCTTCTTGGACAGAATAACAAAACATTTCTCATAACAATGTAGGTGTTTCTTCTTCATGGACAGAATAACAAAACATTTCTCATAACAATGTAGGTGTTATCTTTCATGGACAGAATAACAAAACATTTCTCATAACAATGTAGGTGTACCTTCTTCATGGACAGAATAACAAAACATTTCTCATAACAATGTAGGTGTACCAAAACATTTCTTCATGGACAGAATAACAAAACATTTCTAAAATGTACTCTCTTCATGGACAGAATAACAAAACATTTCCATAACAATGTAGGTGTACCTTCTTCATGGACAGAATAACAAAACATTTCTCATAACAATGTAGGTGTACCTTCTTCATGGACAGAATAACAAAACATTTCTCATAACAATGTAGGTGTACCTTCTTCATGGACAGAATAACAAAACATTTCTCATAACAATGTAGGTGTACCTTCTTCATGGACAGAATAACAAAACATTTCTCATAACAATGTAGGTGTACCTTCTTCATGGACAGAATAACAAAACATTTCTCATAACAATGTAGGTGTTCCTTCTTGATGGACAGAATAACAAAACATTTCTCATAACAATGTAGGTGTACCTTCTTCATGGACAGAATAACAAAACATTTCTCATAACAATGTAGGTGTACCTTCTTGATGGACAGAATAACAAAACATTTCTCATAACAATGTAGGTGTACCTCTTCATGGACAGAATAACAAAACATTTCTCATAACAATGTAGGTGTACCTCCTTCATGGACAGAATAACAAAACATTTCCATAACAATGAAGGAATACCTCCTAAAAACATTTTATAATTATATTTTTTCATGGACAGAATAACAAAACATTTCTCATAACAATGTAGTTGTACCTTCTTGGACAGAATAACAAAACATTTCTCATAACAATGTAGGTGTACCTTCTTCATGGACAGAATAACAAAACATTTCTCATAACAATGTAGGTGTTCCTTCTTCGTGGACAGAATAACAAAACATTTCTCATAACAATGTAGGTGTACCTTTTCATGGACAGAATAAAACATTTCCCATAACAATGTAGGTGTACCTTCTTCATGGACAGAATAACAAAACATTTCTCATAACAATGTAGGTGTACCTTCTTCATGGACAGAATAACAAAACATTTCTCATAACAATGTAGGTGTAACTCCTTCATGGACAGAATAACAAAACATTTCTCATAACAATGTAGATGTACCTTCTTCATGGACAGAATAACAAAACATTTCTCATAACAATGTAGGTGTACCTTCTTCATGGACAGAATAACAAAACATTTCTCATAACAATGTAGGTGTACCTTCTTTGTGGACAGAATAACAAAACATTTCTCATAACAATGTAGGTGTACCTTCTTCATGGACAGAATAACAAAACATTTCTCATAACAATGTAGGTGTACCTTCTTCATGGACAGAATAACAAAACATTTCCCATAACAATGTAGGTGTTCCTTCTTCATGGACAGAATAACAAAACATTTCTCATAACAATGTAGGTGTACCTTCTTCATGGACAGAATAACAAAACATTTCTCATAACAATATAGGTGTACCTTCTTCATGGACAGAATAACAAAACATTTCTCATAACAATGTAGGTGTTCCTTCTTCATGGACAGAATAACAAAACATTTCTCATAACAATGTAGGTGTTCCTTCTTCATGGACAGAATAACAAAACATTTCTCTTAACAATGTAGGTGTACCTTCTTCATGGACAGAATAACAAAACATTTCTCATAACAATGTAGGTGTACCTTCTTCATGGACAGAATAACAAAACATTTCTCATAACAATGTAGGTGTACCTTCTTCATGGACAGAATAACAAAACATTTCTCATAACAATGTAGGTGTACCTTCTTCATGGACAGAATAACAAAACATTTCTCATAACAATGTAGGTGTACCTTCTTCATGGACAGAATAACAAAACATTTCCCATAACAATGTAGGTGTACCTCTTTCATGGACAGAATAACAAAACATTTCTCTTAACAATGTAGGTGTACCTTCTTCATGGACAGAATAACAAAACATTTCTCATAACAATGTAGGTGTATCTTCTTCATGGACAGAATAACAAAACATTTCATAACAATGTAGGTGTACCTTCTTTCATGGACAGAATAACAAAACATTTCTCATAACAATGTAGGTGTACCTTCTTCATGGACAGAATAACAAAACATTTCTCATAACAATGTAGGTGTACCTTCTTTATGGACAGAATAACAAAACATTTCTCATAACAATGTAGGTGTACCTTCTTCATGGACAGAATAACAAAACATTTCTCATAACAATGTAGGTGTACCTTCTTTTGGACAGAATAACAAAACATTTCTCATAACAATGTAGGTGTACCTTCTTCATGGACAGAATAACAAAACATTTCTCATAACAATGTAGGTGTACCTTCTTTCATGGACAGAATAACAAAACATTTCTCATAACAATGTAGGTGTACCTTTTCATGGACAGAATAACAAAACATTTCTCATAACAATGTAGGTGTATTTTCTTCATGGACAGAATAACAAAACATTTCTCATAACAATGTAGGTGTACCTTTTCATGGACAGAATAACAAAACATTTCTCATAACAATGTAGGTGTACCTTCTTCATGGACAGAATAACAAAACATTTCTCATAACAATGTAGGTGTACCTTCTTTGTGGACAGAATAACAAAACATTTCTCATAACAATGTAGGTGTACCTTCTTCATGGACAGAATAACAAAACATTTCTCATAACAATGTAGGTGTACCTTCTTCATGGACAGAATAACAACACATTTCTCATCACAATGTAGGAGTTTCTTCTTCATGGACAAAATAACAAAACATTTCCAATAACAATGTAGGTGTACCTTCTTCATGGACAGAATAACAAAACATTTCTCATAACAATGTAGGTGTACCTTCTTTGTGGACAGAATAACAAAACATTTCTCATAACAATGTAGGTGTACCTTCTTCATGGACAGAATAACAAAACATTTCTCATAACAATGTAGGTGTTCCTTTTATGGACAGAATAACAACATTTTTCATAACAATGTAGGTGTACCTTTTCATGGACAGAATAACAAAACATTTCTCATAACAATGTAGGTGTATCTTCTTCATGGACAGAATAACAAAACATTTCTCATAACAATGTAGGTGTATCTCCTTCATGGACAGAATAACAAAACATTTCTCATAACAATGTAGGTGTACCTTCTTCATGGACAGAATAACAAAACATTTCTCATAACAATGTAGGTGTACCTTCTTCATGGACAGAATAACAAAACATTTCATAACAATGTAGGTGTACCTTCTTCATGGACAGAATAACAAAACATTTCTCATAACAATGTAGGTGTACCTTCTTCATGGACAGAATAACAAAACATTTCATAACAATGTAGGTGTACCTTCTTCATGGACAGAATAACAAAACATTTCTCATAACAATGTAGGTGTACCTTCTTCATGGACAGAATAACAAAACATTTCTCATAACAATGTAGGTGTACCTTCTTCATGGACAGAATAACAAAACATTTCTCATAACAATGTAGGTGTACCTTCTTCATGGACAGAATAACAAAACATTTCTCATAACAATGTAGATGTATCTCCTTCATGGACAGAATAACAAAACATTTCTCACAACAATGTAGGTGTACCTTCTTCATGGACAGAATAACAAAACATTTTTCATAACAATGTAGGTGTGTACCTTCTTCATGGACAGAATAACAAAACATTTTCATAACAATGTAGGTGTACCTTCTTTATGGACAGAATAACAAAACATTTCTCATAACAATGAAGGTGTACCTCCTTCTTCATGGACAGAATAACAAAACATTTCTCATAACAATGTAGGTGTTCCTTCTTCATGGACAGAATAACAAAACATTTCTCATAACAATGTAGGTGTACCTTCTTCATGGACAGAATAACAAAACATTTCTCATAACAATGTAGGTGTACCTTCTTTGTGGACAGAATAACAAAACATTTCTCATAACAATGTAGGTGAACTTCTTCATGGACAGAATAACAAAACATTTCTCATAACAATGTAGGTGTACCTTCTTCATGGACAGAATAACAAAACATTTCTCATAACAATGTAGGTGTACCTTCTTCATGGACAGAATAACAAAACATTTCTCATAACAATGTAGGTATACCTTCTTGATGGACAGAATAACAAAACATTTCTCATAACAATGTAGGTGTACCTTCTTCATGGACAGAATAACAAAACATTTCTCATAACAATGTAGGTGTACCTTCTTTCATGGACAGAATAACAAAACATTTCTCATAACAATGTAGGTGTACCTTTTTCATGGACAGAATAACAAAACATTTCATAACAATGTAGGTGTACCTTCTTCATGGACAGAATAACAAAACATTTCTCATAACAATGTAGGTGTACCTTCTTCATGGACAGAATAACAAAACATTTCTCATAACAATGTAGGTGTTCCTTCTTCATGGACAGAATAACAAAACATTTCTCATAACAATGTAGGTGTATCTTCTTTCATGGACAGAATAACAAAACATTTCATAACAATGTAGGTGTACCTTCTTCATGGACAGAATAACAAAACATTTCTCATAACAATGTAAGAATTGTAAACAGAATAACAAAACATTTCTTAACAATGTAGGTGTTCCTCTTCATGGACAGAATAACAAAACATTTCTCAAAACAATGTAGGTGTTCCTCTTTTGGACAGAATAACAAAACATTTCATAACAATGTAGGTGTATCTTCTTCATGGACAGAATAACAAAACATTTCTCTCATAACAATGTAGGTGTACCTTTCTTCATGGACAGAATAACAAAACATTTCTCATAACAATGTAGGTGTACCTCCTTCATGGACAGAATAACAAAACATTTCTCATAACAATGTAGGTGTACTTCTTCATGGACAGAATAACAAAACATTTCTCATAACAATGTAGGTGTACTTTTTTTTATGGACAGAATAACAAAACATTTCTCATAACAATGTAGGTGTACCTTCTTCATGGACAGAATAACAAAACATTTTTCATAACAATGTAGGTGTACCTCCTTTGTGGACAGAATAACAAAACATTTCTCATAACAATGTAGGTGTACCTTCTTCATGGACAGAATAACAAAACATTTCTCATAACAATGTAGGTGTACTTTCTTCATGGACAGAATAACAAAACATTTCTCATAACAATGTAGGTGTACCTTCTTCATGGACAGAATAACAAAACATTTCTCATTACAATGTAGGTGTTCCTTCTTCATGGACAGAATAACAAAACATTTCTCATAACAATGTAGGTGTAACTTCTTCATGGACAGAATAACAAAACATTTCTCATAACAATGTAGATGTATCTTCTTTTGGACAGAATAACAAAACATTTCTCATAACAATGTAGGTGTTCCTTCTTTGTTGACAGAATAACAAAACATTTCTCATAACAATGTAGGTGTACTTCTTCATGGACAGAATAACAAAACATTTCTCATAACAATGTATGGTACCTTCTTGTTGGACAGAATAACAAAACATTTCCAAACAATGAAGGTGAACCTCCTTCATGGACAGAATAACAAAACATTTCTCATAACAATGAATGTGTTTCTTCTTCATGGACAGAATAACAAAACATTTCTCATAACAATATAGGTGTACCTTTTTCATGGACAGAATAACAAAACATTTCTCATAACAATGTAGGTGTTCCTTCTTGATGGACAGAATAACAAAACATTTCCATAACAATGAAGGTGTACCTTCTTCATGGACAGAATAACAAAACATTTCTCATAACAATGTAGGTGTTCCTTTTCATGGACAGAATAACAAAACATTTCTCATAACAATGTAGGTGTACCTTCTTCATGGACAGAATAACAAAACATTTCTCATAACAATGTAGGTGTACCTTCTTCATGGACAGAATAACAAAACATTTCTCATAACAATGTAGGTGTACCTTCTTCATGGACAGAATAACAAAACATTTCTCATAACAATGTAGGTGTACCTTCTTCATGGACAGAATAACAAAAACATTTCATAACAATGTAGGTGTACCTTCTTTGGACAGAATAACAAAACATTTCTCATAACAATGTAGGTGTTACCTTCTTTGTGGACAGAATAACAAAAACATTTCTCATAACAAATAGGTGTTCTTCTTTGGACAGAATAACAAAACATTTCTCATAACAATGTAGATGTACCTTCTTCATGGACAGAATAACAAAACATTTCTCATAACAATGTAGGTGTACCTTCTTGATGGACAGAATAACAAAACATTTCTCAACACAATGTAGGAATTTCTTCTTCGTGGACAGAATAACAAAACATTTCCAATAACAATGAAGGTGTACCTTCTTCATGGACAGAATAACAAAACATTTCTCATAACAATGTAACTGTACCTTTTCATGGACAGAATAACAAAACATTTCTCATAACAATGTAGGTGTTCCTCCTTCATGGACAGAATAACAAAACATTTCTCATAACAATGTAGGTGTACCTTCTTCATGGACAGAATAACAAAACATTTCTCATAACAATGTAGGTGTACCTTCTTTGTGGACAGAATAACAAAACATTTCTCATAACAATGTAGGTGTTCTTCTTCTTCAATGGACAGAATAACAAAACATTTCTCATAACAATGTAGGTGTACCTTCTTCATGGACAGAATAACAAAACATTTCTCATAACAATGTAGGTGTTCCTTTTTTGTGGACAGAATAACAAAACATTTCTCATAACAATGTAGGTGTACCTTCTTTGTGGACAGAATAACAAAACATTTCTCATAACAAAGTAGGTGTAACTTTTTGATGGACAGAATAACAAAACATTTCTCATAACAATGTAGGTGTTTCTTCTTCAATGGACAGAATAACAAAACATTTCTCATAACAATGAAGGTGTTTCTTCTTCATGGACAGAATAACAAAACATTTCTCACAACAATGTAGTTGTTTCTTCTTCAATGACAGAATAACAAAACATTTCTCATAACAATGTAGGTGTATCTTTCTTCATGGACAGAATAACAAAACATTTCTCATAACAATGTAGGTGTAACTCCTACATGGACAGAAGAATAACAAAACATTTCTCATAACAATGTAGGTGTACCTCCTTCATGGACAGAATAACAAAACATTTCTCATAACAATGTAGGTGTACCTTCTTTGTGGACAGAATAACAAAACATTTTTCATAACAATGTAGGTGTACCTTCTTCATGGACAGAATAACAAAACATTTCTCATAACAATGTAGGTGTAGCTTCTTTATGGACAAAATAACAAAATATTTCTCATAACAATGAAGGTGTACCTTCTTTATGGACAGAATAACAAAACATTTCTCATAACAATGTAGGTGTATCTTCCTGATGAACAGAATAACAAAACATTTCTCATAACAATAAGGTGTACCTTCATGGACAGAATAAAAAAACATTTCTCATAACAATGTAGGTGTAGCTTTTTGATGGACAGAATAACAAAACATTTCACAACAATGTAGGTGTTTCCTTCTTCATGGACAGAATAACAAAACATTTCTCATAACAATGTAGGTGTACCTTCTTCATGGACAGAATAACAAAACATTTCTCATAACAATGTAGGTGTTCTTCTTGATGGACAGAATAACAAAACATTTCTCATCACAATGTAGGTGTACCTCCTTTCATGGACAGAATAACAAAACATTTCTCATAAAAATGTAGGTGTTCCTTTTATGGACAGAATAACAAAACATTTCATAACAATGTAGGTGTACTTCCTTCATGGACAGAATAACAAAACATTTCTCATAACAATGTAGGTGTACTCTTCTTCATGGACAGAATAACAAAACATTTCTCAAAACAATGTAGGTGTTCCTTCTTTGTGGACAGAATAACAAAACATTTCCCATAACAATGTAGGTGTACCTTCTTTGTGGACAAATAACAAAACATTTCTCATAACAATGTAGGTGTACCTTCTTCATGGACAGAATAACAAAACATTTCTCATAACAATGTAGGTGTCCTTCTTCATGGACAGAATAACAAAACATTTCCCATAACAATGTAGGTGTATTTTCTTAATGGACAGAATAACAAAACATTCTCATAACAATGTAGGTACCTTCTTGATGGACAGAATAACAAAACATTTCTCATAACAATGTAGGTGAACCTTCTTGTGGACAGAATAACAAAACATTTCATAATAATAATGGGTGTTCCTTCGTGGACAGAATAACAAAACATTTCTCATAACAATGAAGGTGTACCTTCTTCATGGACAGAATAACAAAACATTTCTCATAACAATGTAGGTGTTACCTCCTTCATGGACAGAATAACAAAACATTTCTCATAACAATATAGGTGTACCTTCTTTATGGACAGAATAACAAAACATTTCCAATAACAATGAAGGTGAACCTCCTTCATGGACAGAATAACAAAACATTTCTCATAACAATGTAGGTGTACCTTCTTTTTGAACAGAATAACAAAACATTTCTTAACATAACAATGTAGGTGTTTCTTCTTCGTGAACAGAATAACAAAACATTTCTCATAACAATGAATGTGTTTCTTCTTCATGGACAGAAGAACAAAACATTTCTCATAACAATGTAGTTGTTTCTTCTTCAATGACAGAATAACAAAACATTTCCCATAACAATATAGGTGTTCCTTTTTTGTGGACAGAATAACAAAACATTTCCCATAACAATGTAGGTGTACCATCTTTGTGGAAATAATAACAAAACATTTCTCATACCAATGTAGGTGTACCTTCTTGATGGACAGAATAACAAAACATTTCTCATAAAAATATAGAGGTACCTACTTCATGGACAGAATAACAAATCATTTCTCATAACAATGTAGGTGTACCTTCTTCATGGACAGAATAACAAAACATTTCTCATAACAATGAATGTGTTTCTTCTTCATGGACAGAATAACAAAACATTTCTCATAACAATGTAGTTGTTTCTTCTTCAATGACAGAATAACAAAACATTTCTCATAACAATGTAGGTGTACCTTCTTCATGGACAGAATAACAAAACATTTCTCATAACAATGTAGGTGTACCTCCTTCATGGACAGAATAACAAAACATTTCTCATAACAATGTAGGTGTATCTCCTTTGTGGACAGAATAACAAAACATTTCTCACAACAATGTAGGTGTACCTTCTTTGTGGACAGAATAACAAAACATTTCTCTTAACAATGTAGGTGTACCTCCTTAATGGACAGAATAACAAAACATTTCTCAGAACAATGTAGGTGTATTTTCTTAATGGACAGAATAACAAAACATTTCCTATAACAATATACGTGTATTTTCTTAATGGACAGAATAACAAAACATTTCTCATAACAATGTAGGTGTACCTTCTTCATGGACAGAATAACAAAAACATTCTCAAAACAATAAGGTGAACCTTCTTCATGGACAGAATAACAAAACATTTCTCATAACAATGTAGTGTGTTCCTCCTTCATGGACAGAATAACAAAACATTTCTCATAACAATGTAGAGGTACCTTTTTCATGGACAGAATAACAAAACATTTCCCATAACAATGTAGGTGTACCTTCTTCATGGACAGAATAACAAAACATTTTATAAAAATGTAGGTGTACCTTCTTCATGGACAGAATAACAAAACATTTCTAACAACAATGTAGGTGTTTCTTCTTCATGGACAGAATAACAAAACATTTCTCATAACAATGAATGTGTTTCTTCTTTGTGGACAGAATAACAAAACATTTCTCATAACAATGTAGTTGTTTTCTTCAATGGACAGAATAACAAAACATTTCTCATAACAATATAGGTGTTCCTTCTTTGTGGACAGAATAACAAAACATTTCTCATAACAATGTAGGTGTACCATCTTCATGGAAATATTAACAAAACATTTCCCATAACAATGTAGGTGTACCTCCTTCATGGACAGAATAACAAAACATTTCTTTAACAATATAGAGGTACCTCCTTAATGGACAGAATAACAAAACATTTCTCAGAACAATGTAGGTGTATTTTCTTAATGGACAGAATAACAAAACATTTCATATAACAATATACGTGTATTTTCTTAATGGACAGAATAACAAAACATTTCTTAACACAATGTAGGTGTTTCTTCTTCGTGAACAGAATAACAAAACATTTCTCATAACAATGAATGTGTTTCTTCTTCATGGACAGAATAACAAAACATTTCTCATAACAATGTAGGTGTTCCTCCTTCATGGACAGAATAACAAAACATTTCTCATAACAATGTAGGTGTACCATCTTCATGGAAAGAATAACAAAACATTTCCCATAACAATGTAGGTGTACCTCCTTCATGGACAGAATAACAAAACATTTCTCATAAAAATATAGAGGTACCTACTTCATGGACAGAATAACAAAACATTTCTCATAACAATGTAGGTGTTTCTTCTTCATGGACAGAATAACAAAACATTTCTCATAACAATGTAGGTGTTTCTTCTTGATGGACAGAATAACAAAACATTTCTTAACACAATGTAGGTGTTTCTTCTTCGTGAACAGAATAACAAAACATTTCTCATAACAATGAATGTGTTTCTTCTTCATGGACAGAAGAACAAAACATTTCTCATAACAATGTAGTTGTTCCTTCTTTGTGGACAGAATAACAAAACATTTCTCATAACAATATAGGTGTACCTTCTTCATGGACAGAATAACAAAACATTTCTCAGAACAATGTAGGTGTACCATCTTCATGGAAATATTAACAAAACATTTCCCATAACAATGTAGGTGTACCTACTTCATGGACAGAATAACAAAACATTTCTCATAACAATGTAGAGGTACCTTCTTCATGGACAGAATAACAAAACATTTCTCATAACAATGTAGGTGTTTCTTCTTGATGGACAGAATAACAAAACATTTCTTAACACAATGTAGGTGTTTCTTCTTCGTGGACAGAATAACAAAACATTCTCATAACAATGAAGTTGTTTCTTCTTCAATGACAGAACAAAACATTTCTAACAATATAGTGTACCTTCTTCATGGACAGAATAACAAAACATTTCTCATAACAATGTAGTTGTTTCTTCTTCAATGACAGAATAACAAAACATTTCTCATAACAATATAGGTGTTCCTTCTTTGTGGACAGAATAACAAAACATTTCTCATAACAATGTAGGTGTACCTTCTTCATGGACAGAATAACAAAACATTTCCCTTAACAATGTAGGTGTACTTCCATGGACAGAATAACAAAACATTTCTCAGAACAATGTAGGTGTATTTTCTTAATGGACAGAATAACAAAACATTTCATATAACAATATACGTGTATTTTCTTAATGGACAGAATAACAAAACATTTCTCATAACAATGTAGGTGTTTCCTTCATGGACAGAATAAGAAAACATTTTTCAAAGCAATGTAGTTGAACCTTCTTGATGGACAGAATAACAAACATTTCTCATAACAATGTAGGTGTACCTCCTTCGTGGACAGAATAACAAAACATTTCTCATAACAATGTAGAGGTTTCTATCTTCATGGACAGAATAACAAAACATTTCTCATAACAATGTAGGTGTACATCCTTCTTGGACAGAATAACAAAACATTTCTCATAAAAATATAGAGGTACCTACTTCATGGACAGAATAACAAAACATTTCTTAACACAATGTAGGTGTTTCTTCTTCGTGAACAGAATAACAAAACATTTCTCATAACAATGAAGGTGTTTCTTCTTCATGGACAGAATAACAAAACATTTCTCATAACAATGTAGTTGTTTCTTCTTCAATGACAGAATAACAAAACATTTCTCATAACAATGTAGGTGTACCTTCTTGATGGACAGAATAACAAAACATTTCTCATAACAATGTAGGTGTTTCTTCTTCAATGAAAGAATAACAAAACATTTCTCATAACAATGTAGGTGTACCTCCTTCATGGACAGAATAACAAAACATTTCTCATAAAAATATAGAGGTACCTACTTCATGGACAGAATAACAAAAATTTTCTCATAACAATGTAGGTGTACCTTCTTCATGGACAGAATAACAAAACATTTCTCATAACAATGTAGGTGTTTCTTCTTTATGGACAGAATAACAAAACATTTCTCATAACAATGTAGGTGTTTCTTCTTCGGAAGAATAACAAACATTTACAATGAATGTGTTTCTTCTTCATGGACAGAATAACAAAACATTTCTCATAACAATGTAGGTGTTCCTTCTTTGTGGACAGAATAACAAAACATTTCTCATAACAATGTAGGTGTACCATCTTCATGGAAATATTAACAAAACATTTCCCATAACAATGTAGGTGTACCTCCTTCATGGACAGAATAACAAAACATTTCTCTTAACAATGTACGTGTACCTCCTTAATGGACAGAATAACAAAACATTTCTCACAACAATGTAGGTGTTTCTTCTTGATGGACAGAATAACAAAACATTTCTTAACACAATGTAGGTGTTTCTTCTTCGTGAACAGAATAACAAAACATTTCTCATAACAATGAATGTGTTTCTTCTTCATGGACAGAAGAACAAAACATTTCTCATAACAATGTAGTTGTTTCTTCTTCAATGACAGAATAACAAAACATTTCTCATAACAATATAGGTGTTCCTTCTTTGTGGACAGAATAACAAAACATTTCTCATAACAATGTAGGTGTACCATCTTCATGGAAATATTAACAAAACATTTCCCATAACAATGTAGGTGTACCTCCTTCATGGACAGAATCAAAAAAACATTTCTCATAACAATATAGGAGGTACCTACTCATGGACAGAATAACAAACCATTTTCTCATAACAATGTAGGTCTATCTTCTTCATGGACAGAATAACAAAACATTTCTCATAACAATGTAGGTGTTTCTTCTTGATGGACAGAATAACAAAACATTTCTTAACACAATGTAGGTGTTTCTTCTTCGTGAACAGAATAACAAAACATTTCTCATAACAATGAAGTGTAGCTTCTTTATGGACAAAATAACAAAACATTTCATAACACAATAGGTGTACTTCCTTCATGGACAGAATAACAAAACATTTCTCATAACAATGTAGTTGTTTCTTTCTTCAATGACAGAATAACAAAACATTTCTCATAACAATAAAAGTGTACCTTCTTCATGGACAGAAAAAAAAAACATTTCTCATAACAATGTAGGTGTTCCTTTTTTGTGGACAGAATAACAAAACATTTCTCATAACAATGTAGGTGTCTCCTTTTCATGGACAGAATAACAAAACATTTCTCATAACAATGTAGGTGTACCTCCTTAATGGACAGAATAACAAAACATTTCTCTTAACAATGTAGGTGTACCTTCTTGATGGACAGAATAACAAAACATTTCTCAACACAATGTAGGAGTTTCTCCTTCGTGGACAGAATAACAAAACATTTCATATAACAATGTAGGTGTTTCTTCTTTGTGGACAGAATAACAAAACATTTCTCATAACAATGTAGGTGTACCTTCTTCATGGACAGAATAACAAAACATTTCTCAAAACAATGTAGGTGTGTACCTTCTTTTTGGAATAACAAAACATTTCTCATAACAATGTAGGTGTTCCTTCTTTGTGGACAGAATAACAAAACATTTCCCATAACAATGTAGGTGTACCTTCTTGTGGACAGAATAACAAAACATTCTCATAACAATGTAGGTGTACCTTCTTCATGGACAGAATAACAAAACATTTCTCATAACAATGTAGGTGTTTCCTCTTCATGGACAGAATAACAAAACATTTCTCACAACAATGTAGGTGTACCTTCTTCGTGGACAGAATAACAAAACATTTCTTAATAACAATGTACGTACCTCCTTATGGACAGAATAACAAAACATTTCATAAAACAATGTAGGTGACCCTCTTTTGTGGACAGAATAACAAAACATTTCTCTTAACAATGGTGTACCTTTTAATGGACAGAATAACAAAACATTTCTCATAACAATGTAGTTTTTTTTTCTTAATGGACAGAATAACAAAACATTTCTATAACAATGTAGGTGTATTTTCTTAATGGACAGAACAACAAAACATTTCTAATAACAATGTACCTGTACCTTCTTCATGGACAGAATAACAAAACATTTCTCATAACAATGTAGGTGTACCTTCTTTGTGGACAGAATAACAAAACATTTCTCATAACAATGTAGGTGTACCTTCTTCATGAACAGAATAACAAAACATTTCTCATAACAATGTAGAGGTACCTTCTTCATGGACAGAATAACAAAACATTTTCATAACAATGTAGGTGTACCTCTTCATGGACAGAATAACAAAACATTTCTCATAAACAATGTAGGTGTACCTTCTCATGGACAGAATAACAAAACATTTCTCATAACAATGTAGGTGTACCTTTTCATGGACAGAATAAAAAAACATTTCCCATAACAATGTAGGTGTTTCTTCTGATGGACAGAATAACAAAACATTTCTTAAACAATGTAGGTGTTTCTTCTTCATGGACAGAATAACAAAACATTTCTCATAACAATGAATGTGGTGTTTCTTCTTCTTCATGGACAGAATAATAAAACATTTCTCATAACAATGTAGGTGTTTTCTTCAATGGACAGAACAAAACATTCTCATAACAATGTAGGTGTTCCTTCATGGACAGAATAACAAAACATTTCTCATAACAATATAGGTGTTTCTTCTTCATGGAAATAATAACAAAACATTTCTCATAACAATGTAGGTGTGTTCTTCTTCATGGACAGAATAACAAAACATTTTCATAACAATGTAGGGTTTCTTCTTCATGGACAGAATAACAAAACATTTCTCATAACAATGTAGGTGTACCTTCTTCAATGACAGAATAACAAAACATTTCTCATAACAATGTAGGTGTACCTTCTTCATGGACAGAATAACAAAACATTTCTCATAACAATGTAGGTGTACCTTCTTGATGGACAGAATAACAAAACATTTCTCATAACAATGAAGGTGTACCTTCTTTCATGGACAGAATAACAAAACATTTCTCATAACAATGTAGGTGTAACTCTTCATGGACAGAATAACAAAACATTTCTCATAACAATGTAGGTGTACCTCCTTCATGGACAGAATAACAAAACATTTCTCATAACAATGTAGGTGTTCTCTTCTTAATGGACAGAATAACAAAACATTTTTCATAACAATGGAAAAGTTTCTTCTTAATGGACAGAATAACAAAAAACATTTCTCATAACAATGTAGGTGTATCTTCTTCATGGACAGAATAACAAAACATTTGAACATAACAATGTAGGTACACCTTAATGGACAGAATAACAAAACATTTCTCATAACAATGTAGGTGTATACCTTCTTTTGGACAGAATAACAAAACATTTCTCATAACAATAAAAGTTGCACCTTCTTCATGGACAGAATAACAAAACATTTCTCATAACAATGTAGGTGTACCTTCTTCATGGACAGAATAACAAAACATTTCTATAACAATGTAGGTGTTTCTTCTTCATGGACAGAATAACAAAACATTTCTTAACACAATGTAGTTTCTTCATGGACAGAATAAAAAAAACATTTCTCATAACAATGAATGTCTTTCTTCTTCATGGACAGAATAACAAAACACTTCTCATAACAATGTAGGTGTTTCTTCTTCATGGACAGAATAACAAAACATTTCTCATAACAATGTAGGTGTTCCTTCTTCATGGACAGAATAACAAAACATTTCTCATAACAATGTAGGTGTAATCTCTTCGTGACAAATAATAACAAACATTTCTATAACAATGTAGGTGTACCCTCCTTCATGGACAGAATAACAAAACATTTCATAACAATGAAAATGTACCTTCTTTTTTGGAAAGAATAACAAAACATTTCTCATAACAATGTAGGTGTTCCTTCTTTGTGGACAGAATAACAAAACATTTCTCATAACAATGAAGGTGTAATCTTCTTCATGGACAGAATAACAAAACATTTCTCATAACAATGTAGTTGTTTCCTCTTCAATGACAGAATAACAAAACATTTCTCATAACAATGTAGGTGTACTTCTTCTTAAATGACAGAACACCAAAACATTTTCATAACAATGTAGGTGTACCTCCTCCAAGGACATGAATAACAATAAATTAAATGTGTAATGTAAAATGTTTCCTCTTTGTGGACAGAATAACAAAACATTTCTCATAAAAATGTAGGTGTACCTTCTTCATGGACAGAATAACAAAACATTTCTCTTAACAATGTAGGTGTACCTTCTTCATGGACAGAATAACAAAACATTTCTGCAACAATATCGTAGTATTTCTTCTTATGGACAGAATAACAAAACATTTATCATAACAATATACGTGTATTTTCTTAATGGACAGAATAACAAAAACATTTCTCATAACAATGTAGGTGTAGCTTCATGGACAGAATAACAAAACATTTCTCAAACAATGTATGTACCTTCTTTGTGGACAGAATAACAAAACATTTCTCAACAATGTAGGTGTACCTCCTTCATGGACAGAATAACAAAACATTTCTCATAAAAATGTAGAGGTACCTACTTCATGGACAGAATAACAAAACATTTCTCATAACAATGTAGGTGTACATCCTTCATGGACAGAATAACAAAACATTTCTCATAAAAATATAGAGGTACCTTCTTCATGGACAGAATAACAAAACATTTCTCATAACAATGTAGGTGTTTCTTCTTCATGGACAGAATAACAAAACATTTCTCATAACAATGAAGGTGTTTCTTCTTCATGGACAGAATAACAAAACATTTCTCATAACAATGTAGTTGTTTCTTCTTCAATGACAGAATAACAAAACATTTCTCATAACAATGTAGGTGTACCTTCTTCATGGACAGAATAACAAAACATTTCTCATAACAATGTAGGTGTACCTTCTTCATGGACAGAATAACAAAACATTTCTCATAACAATGTAGGTGTACCTTCTTCATGGACAGAATAACAAAACATTTCTCATAACAATGTAGGTGTACCTTCTTCATGGACAGAATAACAAAACATTTCTCATAACAATGTAGGTGTACCTTCTTCATGGACAGAATAACAAAACATTTCTCATAACAATGTAGGTGTACCTTCTTTGGGACAGAATAACAAAACATTTCTCATAACAATGTAGGTGTACCTTCTTCATGGACAGAATAACAAAACATTTCTCATAACAATGTAGGTGTACCTACTTCATGGACAGAATAACAAAACATTTCTCATAACAATGTAGGTGTACCTTCTTCATGGACAGAATAACAAAACATTTCTCATAACAATGTAGGTGTTTCTTCTTCATGGACAGAATAACAAAACATTTCTCATAACAATGTAGGTGTACCTTCTTCATGGACAGAATAACAAAACATTTCTCATAACAATGTAGGTGTACCTTCTTCATGGACAGAATAACAAAACATTTCTCATAACAATGTAGGTGTACCTTCTTCATGGACAGAATAACAAAACATTTCTCATAACAATGTAGGTGTACCTTCTTCATGGACAGAATAACAAAACATTTCTCATAACAATGTAGGTGTACCTTCTTCATGGACAGAATAACAAAACATTTCTCATAACAATGTAGGTGTACCTTCTTCATGGACAGAATAACAAAACATTTCTCATAACAATGTAGGTGTACCTTCTTCATGGACAGAATAACAAAACATTTCTCATAACAATGTAGGTGTACCTTCTTCATGGACAGAATAACAAAACATTTCTCATAACAATGTAGGTGTACCTTCTTCATGGACAGAATAACAAAACATTTCTCATAACAATGTAGGTGTACCTTCTTCATGGACAGAATAACAAAACATTTCTCATAACAATGTAGGTGTACCTTCTTCATGGACAGAATAACAAAACATTTCTCATAACAATGTAGGTGTACCTTCTTCATGGACAGAATAACAAAACATTTCTCATAACAATGTAGGTGTACCTTCTTCATGGACAGAATAACAAAACATTTCTCATAACAATGTAGGTGTACCTTCTTCATGGACAGAATAACAAAACATTTCTCATAACAATGTAGGTGTACCTTCTTCATGGACAGAATAACAAAACATTTCTCATAACAATGTAGGTGTACCTTCTTCATGGACAGAATAACAAAACATTTCTCATAACAATGTAGGTGTACCTTCTTCATGGACAGAATAACAAAACATTTCTCATAACAATGTAGGTGTACCTTCTTCATGGACAGAATAACAAAACATTTCTCATAACAATGTAGGTGTACCTTCTTCATGGACAGAATAACAAAACATTTCTCATAACAATGTAGGTGTACCTTCTTCATGGACAGAATAACAAAACATTTCTCATAACAATGTAGGTGTACCTTCTTCATGGACAGAATAACAAAACATTTCTCATAACAATGTAGGTGTACCTTCTTCATGGACAGAATAACAAAACATTTCTCATAACAATGTAGGTGTACCTTCTTCATGGACAGAATAACAAAACATTTCTCATAACAATGTAGGTGTACCTTCTTCATGGACAGAATAACAAAACATTTCTCATAACAATGTAGGTGTACCTTCTTCTTCATGGACAGAATAACAAAACATTTCTCATAACAATGTAGGTGTACCTTCTTCATGGACAGAATAACAAAACATTTCTCATAACAATGTAGGTGTACCTTCTTCATGGACAGAATAACAAAACATTTCTCATAACAATGTAGGTGTACCTTCTTCATGGACAGAATAACAAAACATTTCTCATAACAATGTAGGTGTACCTTCTTCATGGACAGAATAACAAAACATTTCTCATAACAATGTAGGTGTACCTTCTTCATGGACAGAATAACAAAACATTTCTCATAACAATGTAGGTGTACCTTCTTCATGGACAGAATAACAAAACATTTCTCATAACAATGTAGGTGTACCTTCTTCATGGACAGAATAACAAAACATTTCTCATAACAATGTAGGTGTACCTTCTTCATGGACAGAATAACAAAACATTTCTCATAACAATGTAGGTGTACCTTCTTCATGGACAGAATAACAAAACATTTCTCATAACAATGTAGGTGTACCTTCTTCATGGACAGAATAACAAAACATTTCTCATAACAATGTAGGTGTACCTTCTTCATGGACAGAATAACAAAACATTTCTCATAACAATGTAGGTGTACCTTCTTCATGGACAGAATAACAAAACATTTCTCATAACAATGTAGGTGTACCTTCTTCATGGACAGAATAACAAAACATTTCTCATAACAATGTAGGTGTTTCTTCTTCATGGACAGAATAACAAAACATTTCTCATAACAATGTAGGTGTACCTTCTTCATGTGGACAGAATAACAAAACATTTCTCATAACAATGTAGGTGTACCTTCTTCATGGACAGAATAACAAAACATTTCTCATAACAATGTAGGTGTACCTTCTTCATGGACAGAATAACAAAACATTTCTCATAACAATGTAGGTGTACCTTCTTCATGGACAGAATAACAAAACATTTCTCATAACAATGTAGGTGTACCTTCTTCATGGACAGAATAACAAAACATTTCTCATAACAATGTAGGTGTTTCTTCTTCATGGACAGAATAACAAAACATTTCTCATAACAATGTAGGTGTTTCTTCTTCATGGACAGAATAACAAAACATTTCTCATAACAATGTAGGTGTACCTTCTTCATGGACAGAATAACAAAACATTTCTCATAACAATGTAGGTGTACCTTCTTCATGGACAGAATAACAAAACATTTCTCATAACAATGTAGGTGTACCTTCTTCATGGACAGAATAACAAAACATTTCTCATAACAATGTAGGTGTACCTCCTTCATGGACAGAATAACAAAACATTTCTCATAACAATGTAGGTGTACCTTCTTCATGGACAGAATAACAAAACATTTCTCATAACAATGTAGGTGTACCTTCTTCATGGACAGAATAACAAAACATTTCTCATAACAATGTAGGTGTACCTTCTTCATGGACAGAATAACAAAACATTTCTCATAACAATGTAGGTGTACCTTCTTCATGGACAGAATAACAAAACATTTCTCATAACAATGTAGGTGTACCTTCTTCATGGACAGAATAACAAAACATTTCTCATAACAATGTAGGTGTACCTTCTTCATGGACAGAATAACAAAACATTTCTCATAACAATGTAGGTGTACCTTCTTCATGGACAGAATAACAAAACATTTCTCATAACAATGTAGGTGTACCTTCTTCATGGACAGAATAACAAAACATTTCTCATAACAATGTAGGTGTACCTTCTTCATGGACAGAATAACAAAACATTTCTCATAACAATGTAGGTGTACCTTCTTCATGGACAGAATAACAAAACATTTCTCATAACAATGTAGGTGTTTCTTCTTCATGGACAGAATAACAAAACATTTCTCATAACAATGTAGGTGTACCTTCTGGACAGAATAACAAAACATTCAATGTAGGTGTACCTTCTTCACAGAATAACAAAACATTTCTCATAACAATGTAGGTGTACCTTCTTCATGGACAGAATAACAAAACATTTCTCATAACAATGTAGGTGTACCTTCTTCATGGACAGAATAACAAAACATTTCTCATAACAATGTAGGTGTACCTTCTTCATGGACAGAATAACAAAACATTTCTCATAACAATGTAGGTGTACCTTCTTCATGGACAGAATAACAAAACATTTCTCATAACAATGTAGGTGTACCTTCTTCATGGACAGAATAACAAAACATTTCTCATAACAATGTAGGTGTACCTTCTTCATGGACAGAATAACAAAACATTTCTCATAACAATGTAGGTGTACCTTCTTCATGGACAGAATAACAAAACATTTCTCATAACAATGTAGGTGTACCTTCTTCATGGACAGAATAACAAAACATTTCTCATAACAATGTAGGTGTACCTTCTTCATGGACAGAATAACAAAACATTTCTCATAACAATGTAGGTGTACCTTCTTCATGGACAGAATAACAAAACATTTCTCATAACAATGTAGGTGTACCTTCTTCATGGACAGAATAACAAAACATTTCTCATAACAATGTAGGTGTACCTTCTTCATGGACAGAATAACAAAACATTTCTCATAACAATGTAGGTGTACCTTCTTCATGGACAGAATAACAAAACATTTCTCATAACAATGTAGGTGTTTCTTCTTTGTGGACAGAATAACAAAACATTTCTCATAACAATGTAGGTGTACCTTCTTCATGGACAGAATAACAAAACATTTCCCATAACAATGTAGGTGTACCTCCTTCATGGACAGAATAACAAAACATTTCTCATAACAATGTAGGTGTACCTTCTTCATGGACAGAATAACAAAACATTTCTCATAACAATGTAGGTGTACCTTCTTCATGGACAGAATAACAAAACATTTCTCATAACAATGTAGGTGTACCTTCTTCATGGACAGAATAACAAAACATTTCTCATAACAATGTAGGTGTACCTTCTTCATGGACAGAATAACAAAACATTTCTCATAACAATGTAGGTGTACCTTCTTCATGGACAGAATAACAAAACATTTCTCATAACAATGTAGGTGTACCTTCTTCATGGACAGAATAACAAAACATTTCTCATAACAATGTAGGTGTACCTTCTTCATGGACAGAATAACAAAACATTTCTCTTAACAATGTATGTGTACCTTCTTCATGGACAGAATAACAAAACATTTCTCATAACAATGTAGGTGTTTCTTCTTCATGGACAGAATAACAAAACATTTCTCATAACAATGTAGGTGTACCTTCTTCATGGACAGAATAACAAAACATTTCCCATAACAATGTAGGTGTACCTTCTTCATGGACAGAATAACAAAACATTTCTCATAACAATGTAGGTGTACCTTCTTCATGGACAGAATAACAAAACATTTCTCATAACAATGTAGGTGTACCTTCTTCATGGACAGAATAACAAAACATTTCTCATAACAATGTAAGTGTACCTTCTTCATGGACAGAATAACAAAACATTTCTCATAACAATGTAGGTGTTTCTTCTTCATGGACAAAATAACAAAACATTTCTCATAACAATGTAGGTGTACCTTCTTTGTGGACAGAATAACAAAACATTTCTCATAACAATGTAGGTGTACCTTCTTCAATGACAGAATAACAAAACATTTCTCATAACAATGTAGGTGTACCTTCTTCATGGACAGAATAACAAAACATTTCTCATAACAAAGTAGGTGTAACTCCTTCATGGACAGAATAACAAAACATTTCTCATAACAATGTAGGTGTACCTTCTTCATGGACAGAATAACAAAACATTTCTCATAACAATGTAGGTGTACCTTCTTCATGGACAGAATAACAAAACATTTCTCATAACAATGTAGGTGTACCTTCTTCATGGACAGAATAACAAAACATTTCTCATAACAATGTAGGTGTACCTTCTTCATGGACAGAATAACAAAACATTTCTCATAACAATGTAGGTGTACCTTCTTCATGGACAGAATAACAAAACATTTCTCATAACAATGTAGGTGTACCTTCTTCATGGACAGAATAACAAAACATTTCTCATAACAATGTAGGTGTACCTTCTTCATGGACAGAATAACAAAACATTTCTCATAACAATGTAGGTGTACCTTCTTCATGGACAGAATAACAAAACATTTCTCATAACAATGTAGGTGTTTCTTCTTCATGGACAGAATAACAAAACATTTCTCATAACAATGTAGGTGTACCTTCTTTTGGACAGAATAACAAAACATTTCTCATAACAATGTAGGTGTACCTTCTTCATGGACAGAATAACAAAACATTTCTCATAACAATGTAGGTGTACCTTCTTTGTGGACAGAATAACAAAACATTTCTCATAACAATGTAGGTGTACCTTCTTCATGGACAGAATAACAAAACATTTCTCATAACAATGTAGGTGTTTCTTCTTCATGGACAGAATAACAAAACATTTCTCATAACAATGTAGGTGTACCTTCTTCATGGACAGAATAACAAAACATTTCTCATAACAATGTAGGTGTACCTTCTTCATGGACAGAATAACAAAACATTTCTCATAACAATGTAGGTGTACCTTCTTCATGGACAGAATAACAAAACATTTCTCATAACAATGTAGGTGTACCTTCTTCATGGACAGAATAACAAAACATTTCTCATAACAATGTAGGTGTACCTTCTTCATGGACAGAATAACAAAACATTTCTCATAACAATGTAGGTGTACCTTCTTCATGGACAGAATAACAAAACATTTCTCATAACAATGTAGGTGTACCTTCTTCATGGACAGAATAACAAAACATTTCTCATAACAATGTAGGTGTACCTTCTTCATGGACAGAATAACAAAACATTTCTCATAACAATGTAGGTGTACCTTCTTCATGGACAGAATAACAAAACATTTCTCATAACAATGTAGGTGTACCTTCTTCATGGACAGAATAACAAAACATTTCTCATAACAATGTAGGTGTACCTTCTTCATGGACAGAATAACAAAACATTTCTCATAACAATGTAGGTGTACCTTCTTCATGGACAGAATAACAAAACATTTCTCATAACAATGTAGGTGTACCTTCTTCATGGACAGAATAACAAAACATTTCTCATAACAATGTAGGTGTACCTTCTTCATGGACAGAATAACAAAACATTTCTCATAACAATGTAGGTGTACCTTCTTCATGGACAGAATAACAAAACATTTCTCATAACAATGTAGGTGTACCTCCTTCATGGACAGAATAACAAAACATTTCTCATAACAATGTAGGTGTACCTTCTTCATGGACAGAATAACAAAACATTTCTCATAACAATGTAGGTGTACCTTCTTCATGGACAGAATAACAAAACATTTCTCATAACAATGTAGGTGTACCTTCTTCATGGACAGAATAACAAAACATTTCTCATAACAATGTAGGTGTACTTTATTTGTGGACAGAATAACAAAACATTTCTCATAACAATGTAGGTGTACATTCTTTGTGAACAGAATAACAAAATCATTTTCTGGTCACATTCAAAACACCCTCTCTTCTTTGTGAAGATGACCTAGGAAGGTCAAAACGTTGTTTTCTCCTTATCAGTAAAGGTGGTACCACCAAAGCAGACGTTCTGAGATATATGTACAGACTATATATTGTATGTACAAGAAGTTTGGACTAAATTAATAGTAGTAGACTTCTAGTACATACAACACAGTCTAAATGTCTAGCACATACAATATAGTCTAAACTTCTAGTATTATTCAGTGCAGTTTAAACTTCTAGCCTATACATTATAATCTAAACTATAAGTACAACCACTATAGTCTAAACTTCTAGTATATATACTACATCTAACCTTTAAAATATACAATATGGCCTAATCTTCTAGCACATATAATATATACAAATTTAGCTTATAGTATGTGTACTAGAAATTTAGTGTATATTATATGTAATAAAAGTTTAGACTATATTGTATGTACTAAAAGTTTAAAACTATAGTGTGTTTACAAGTTTAGTGTGTGGTAGTATATGTTGTAGAAGTTTGCACTATAATGTGTTTACTGGAAACTTAGACTATATTGAATGTCCTAGAAGTTTAGACTGTACTGTATTTACCTAGTTTTGTGTATAACATATACTAGAAGTTTAGTTAGGGTGTATGTATTAGAAGTTTACTATATATCTTTATGTACTAGAGGTTTACTGTAGAGTATATGTACTTGAAGTTTAAAATTATACTGTATGCATTAGAGCTTTAGAATTATTTTGAGTACTAGAAGTTTAGACTATTTTGCATATAGTAGTACAAGTTTAGACTATACTTACTTGTACCAACAGTTCACTTTATATGGTGTGGACTAAAAAGTTTAGACTACAATGTATGTACTAGAAATTTAGACTACATTGCATGTACTGGAAGTTTAGAATATATTGTATTTACTAGAAGTTTAGTGTATAGTATATTTATTAGAACTTTAGACTATACTGTGATTACTAGAAGTTTAGAGTATATTATAAGGTAGTGCTAGAATTTTATGCTATAATGAGGTGTACCAGAAGTTAAAACTATACTGTGTTTACTAGAAGTTTAGAATTTACTGAATGTACTGGAAATTTCCACTGTATTTTGTTTACTGGAAGTTTAGTGTATAATATATATGTACTAGATGTTTATACTATATTGTACTAGAAAGTTTAAAACAATATTGTGTTCTAAAAGTTTAGACACTACTGTATGAAGTAGTAGTTTAGACTATACTGCATTTACTAGAAGTTTATGCTATATTGTTAGTACAAGAAGTTTTTAGTGTATACATGGACAGAATACAGTCTAAACTTTTAGCAAACACAATATAGTCTAAACAAGTAGTACATGTATTATACATCAAATGCTTACTAGAGACTATATTACTATAAACAATTTATATTATAGTTTATATTACTATAAACTATATAAAACAATTTTGTTTAGACTAGATTGTGTTCACTAAAAAAAGTTAAGTCTATAGTATGTGTAGTAGAGGGTTTAATATTGTTTTTGTGTGGTTAGTAGAAGTTTGGACTATATTCTATGTACAAGAGTTTAGAATATAATGTACCTACTAGAAGTTTATAGTGTAGTATATGTTCTACAAGATAAGTCTATATTGTATGTACTAGAAGTTTAGACAATATTGTGCTTGTAAGAAGCTTATACTATACTATATGTACTAGATGTTTGACTATATTGTGTTTAAAAGAAGTTTAGACTATATTGTATGTACTATATTTTAGTCTATACTGTGTTGTTAGAAATTTAGACTATATTGTATGGAAAAGAAGTTTAGAATATATTGTATGTACTGGAAGATCAGGTTATATTTTATGTACTAGATAGTTAGTCTATACTCTGTGCTAGAAGTTTAGTGTATTTGTATGTGTGTACTACAAATTTAGTGTATATTATATGTACTAGAAGTTTAGACTATATTCTGTGTACTAGAATTTTGGACTATATTATATATGTAATAGAAAAGTTTAGAATTTACTATGCATTACTACTAGTTTAGACTATATTGCATATACTACATTGTCTAAACTTAATACCTATACTATACACTAAACATCTGGTACATACAATACACTCTAAAAGTTCTAGAAACAAAATATAGTCTTAACTAGTAGTACATAGAGCAGAGTCTAAACTTCCTTGTACCTATACTATACACTAAACATCTGGTACATTTAATACACTTT